>NC_072428.2:78674210-78977631 GCF_028878055.3 Symphalangus syndactylus | reverse complement strand
GTGAGTAGATGAATCAGTTAATTCAACTAGTTTTCTATTGGTGTTCATTTAAGATGTCTCCAATTTTTGTTCTTAGAAAGAGTGTGCAAGGAAGAGCCTTGTGCCTATTTTAAAAATATTTTTTGCTAGCATATATTCGGATTCTAGAATTGGGATGGTTGGATCGAAGTACAGGTGCTTATATAGTTTTATTATTATATATGTTTCCATATTTCCCCGCTCAAAGGTTTTATCATTTTGCATTCCCATAATAATACATAAGAATGTTTGTTTCTCACAACCTTGCCAACATAATATGCAGTAAGACTTCTAGATTTTTTGCCAATCTGATAGATGAGAAACAGCATTTCAGTATAGTTTTAATTTACCTTTCTCTTATTTTTGAGTGAGGTTGGAGAAACTTTTCATATATTTAAGATCCATTTGCATTTCTTCTTTTGTTAAATTATTTGTATCTCATCTCATTCTTCTATGGGTTAGATGGCCTCTCATTCTTTATTTTTGGAAGTTTGCTGATATAAATTGCAAATATGCTTTCAATTTTGTCATGTATTTTTATTTTGCTTATGGTGTTTTTTTTGCCATGCAAAAGTGAATATATCAATCTTTTTCCTTATTGTTTCTGTATGTTAATTCACAGTTTAGAATATTTTTTGAGCTTTCAGGTTACAAATGAACACATTTATTTTAAAACATGCATTTCTATGTTTTCTTTTCTTTCATTTACATTGTTAATCGAGTTGGAATTTTTCCTGGCATACTGCGATTATTTTCCATATGGCTCTCCATTTATCTCAATGCCACTCTTTAGAAGACCATCACTTCCCACTGATTTCAGAAGCCACCTTTATTGTACTCTATATTTACACATGCAGTTAGCATATTTCTGGATTTTCTATTCTGTTCCATTGGTTTATCTGACTTCTCATGTAACAGTACCAACATGTTTTAATTACAGAGGCTTTTTAGCACATTTTAATGTTTGGAAAGGCTAGGCTCTCTTTTTCTTCTTTCTCATGGTTTGCCTTGCTATTCTCGCTTGTTCTTCTTAATAAACCTGTATAGCACCTGATAGAAACTGGATAGTATTTTTAATTGCAATTATGCTATAAGGACAGGTTAATAAAGGAAAACTGACTTCTTTCTAATGTAGTCTTCCTATCCAAGAATATGGTTTGTATTTTTTCATTTGTTCAATCTACTGTTTAACTTTTCTGGGAACATTTAGTTTTCCTTAAATAGGTTTTGAACACATTTTAAGGTTTATATATGTACTACCCTAAATAGAGTCTTCTTTTCCAATATATATTTCATTGTTTTTTTTTTTTGGTTATATATATGTAGGCTATTGATTTTTGTATGTTAAATTTTTAATCTGTTATTTTCCTGTCACTTATAAAATTTTTCCTTTCAGTCTTTTGAGTTTTTCAGATATATAATTATACTACACACAAACAGAGATAGTTTTACCTTTTTCTTTATGACACAAACTGGTTTATCTTGTCTAATTGTGTTGGCTATTACAGAATGACAGTAAATAGTAGTGAATACAGTGATACCCCTGTCTGATTCCTGACTAATAGAAAAAATCCTCTAGTTATTCTCCATTAAATATTATGATAGTGTTTGGCTGCATTCCAGAACATTATTTACTTTTAAAAATAAAAGCAACCAGATTATGGCTATCTGCATAAATGGCTGCACTATCACTCACTTTGGTACAAATATGCCTTTTTTGAGGGAGAGACAAGCGGTGGTGCTACCACGTCTATGCTGGGATAACTTGCCATTCAGAGTCAGCTGGACATGGGACAAGCTTTGCCCCGTAGTAGTTTGTGGTAGAAAAAGGGTTAAAAAGTGTGCCAGTAAAATTTTAGGTATTGTTCTTATCTCCACGGTATTTGCAGAACCATACTAGATTCTTTGAATGCCAATTCTTTCATTCAGAAAGTTCAAGTTAACCTTAGTCAAGATGCTAAAATATTTGTGTTCAGTTATATTAATCGGAGGAAAAAGCCTTTCCGGCCAGCAAGCCTGCCCTGACCTTCACGAAGTTTCAAAGTTGATGTGCTCTTGAAAAGCTTGCCTCTTTTTGCTTGCTTTGTCTTAAGCCTAATCTACAGTCAGAACAAGTGTTTCTCTGTAAAAGACTTCCTTCTCCTCATTTACTTTTTATTTCCCACAGTCGGGGCCATTTGTGAGCTCCCGAACTAACAAACAAAGCAAAGTAACTCTCAAAGATGTTGTGTTCAAAATGGTAATTGAAATGCCTAAAGAAGTACAATGAAATCAAAGCAGAAGGAAACCTGAATATAGGAAGTCTCTTCAGAGCTGGTTTCAATGCTGCCCACCACAAACACTTTGGGTTTTGCAGGCTCTTCTAAGCTAAGTCTGGGTAGATGCCAAGCTCTGCTTCACAAAGGCTCATGGTATAAAGTGTCCATGGGGCAAGCTGTAGGGTGAAGGCACTGTCTTTTAATTAGAACCAATTAAGTCCTAAATTACTGAAATTCTCTTCTGCCTCTGCTGGCATTTCAAAACTGTATTTAAAACATTCTATAGTTGTGATTTCAAGGGTGAAGCCCCTTGTATTCTCCTCAAGCTTGTAAGTTTTGTTTTTGAATGCACAAGTAGAAAAATCACATCAGCTTGTACTTGTTTTACAGTTTATAAATCTGTATCACATTAATTTCCTAGACTTTATTATTTCTGGTTTACCAGTGGGGTAAATGAGAATTAGAGAAGTTAAAAGATATGCCTAAAGTCCTGATGTCAAGGCCAGACTCAACCCCAGGTATTACAGAACTAATTCTGTATTCACCCCATCCTATCATTTCCGTGTGCATTAACTTACACACACATTAAAGGTAAATGCATGTAACATTTATGCATACAATGTGTACAAATATTATGTACTTTGTTATAGAGAAATCCTAGTTTGCAAAATAGATAACTGATTCCATTCTCTTTTCACAAACATTCATTATGAGGTTATTTTAAATATAAAGATCCCTGGTCCTTTTAAAATTAGAATCTATTTTCGAAAATTGATCTCCTCATAAGTTGTTAAGCCCAGATCTATTACATACAGTAAAATTTTATTATTATTATTTTATGAGACAGGGTTTTCCTCTGTCTCCTAGGCTGGAGCGCAGTGGCACAATGATGGCTCACTCCAGTTTCAGATTCACACCTCAGCCTCCCAAGTAGCTGGGACAATCGGAGTGCACCACCAGGCCCGGCTAATTTTTTGTTTTGTAGAGATGAGTTCTCGCTATGTTACCCAGGCTGGTCTTAAACTCCTGACCTCAAATGATCCTTCCACCTTGGCCTCCCAAACTGTTGGGATTACAGGCATGAGCTGCCACACCTTGCTGTATCCTTTTTTTTTTTAATTAAAAAAGAAAGTCTTATATTTTAAGATTTGGCTTGCTGCCTTATTTTATCTATATACATTTGTAGTTGTTTCAGCATTTTCCTAATCTAAATACACAAGGGAAGTGTAGGCCACTGCCTTTTTTGTTTTTTTTTTTTTTGAGATGCAGTCTTGCTCTGTCACCTAGGCTGGAGTGCAATGGCGTGGTCTTGGCTTACTGCAACCTCTGCCTCCCAAGTTCAAGTGATTCTCTCACCTCAGCCTCCCAAGTAGCTGGGACTACAGGCGCATTCCACCACACCCAGCTAATTTTTGTATTTTTAGTAGAGAAGGGGTTTCACTATGTTGGCCAGGCTGGTCTCGAACTCAAGACCTCGTGATCCACCCACCTTGGCCTCCCAAAGTGTTGGGATTACAGGCGTGAGCCATCACACCCGGTCAGCCACTGCCTTTTTCACTGCCAAGAGGCAGATGACACAAAAGGAGTTGAAAGAAAAACCCTGATGAGGGAGATGCCCTCTGGGAGTCTGTTGTTCTAGGGAATCATAGAGCAACTTTAGCAAAAGTGATTTGTTTCTTCTCTACTTTTAAGTAGGTTCAAGATGAAGGGAAGCCATAAAATAAAGTCCACATCTTCAAGGTAAAAACCTACTTTTTAAGGAAGCAGGCCAATTAGAAACTCCAAACACAGCAGTTAGAGATGACAGAGGAAGAATGAAATCCTCAAACCATTGAAGGTCAAGACTAACCTTAGGAATTCAGGTCACAGCCCTCCCAGCCCCAATACATGCAGGTCATTTGGCAGAAAGACTGGTCAATTTCATTAATTGCTTTTGTGAGGCTTTAGAATTTTGGAGATTATCTGAAAGAGATTTTTTAATCTCAAGTTTGGCTGTGGAGCATACAGATACAAGCTGATTTTCCTATCATTTAAATTTTATTTTAATTAATTTTTGAGACATGGTCTTCGGAGTGTAGTGGTATGATCATGGCTCACTGCAGCCTCGACCTCCCAGGCTCAGGGGATCATCCTGCCATCCAAGTAGCTGGGACTATAGGTGTGTGCCACCATACCTGTCTGGTTTTTTTATTTTTTGTAAATACTGGGCTGGTCTTGAATACCTGGGCTCAAGCAATCCTCTTGCCTTGACCTCCCAAAGTGTTGGGATTATAAGCATGACCCCTGTACCCAGCCTTTTAATATTTTTAGAGACAGGGTCTCAGGGCATGATCATAGCTTACTATAACCTTGAACCTTTGGGCTCAAGTGATCCTTCTGCCTCAGCCACTTGAGTAGCTGAAACTGTAGATGCACGTGACCACCACATCTGGCTAATTAAAAAATTATTATTATTATTATTAGTATTAGTATTGCAGAAATAAGTTCTCACTGTGTTATTCAGGCTAGTATTGAATTCCTGGCCTCAAGTGATCCTCCTGTCTCAGCCTCCCAAAATGTTGGGATTCATGTGTGAGCCACCGTGCCTGGCCTTCCTGTCTTTATAAATCTAAAGGATTACTTGAATAAGAAAAACATTAAAACCACAAAATCACATGAGTCCCTGAATCAAATCAATGTAACTTTTAGATTATAATTTGGACATGGCTGTCTCTGCTGTCTTTCATAAATAACAATAATAGCCATACACGTATTTTACAGCTAATTTTAAGTTGAGAAATAAACATTAATAAAGCCTGTATGTGTCTAGGATATCACAGATTCCAAGAATCTTCTCGTAATAGCTTATTTTGTCTTACAATTTATGAGTCATGTAAAGTTTTATTCTCATTATGCTGAAGAAACTGAGTCTCAGAGTGACTGAACTGCCTTCTGTGGTAACACAGACAGCAATTGGTTAAGTGCTGACTTGAACCTGGGTTGCCTAATTCTGAGTTGGTGCTCCTTTCATTATACCAGATGATTTCAATAATGAGTTAAATTGTGTATTTCATATATATATATAAATGTGTAGGAAATGTTCCTGGACTCGTATATGATTTTGAGAAGAAGCAGGTTTATATCTCTTTACCTATGTATACCTACGCAGGCCACCTGAGCAGTCTGTGCCTCTATTTCTCACTGGAAATGAGTGTAGTGATAACACCTGATTTAAGTATCCCAGAGTTATAGGGAAAATAAGCTTAAGAACGAGCCTTATGGCCGGGCACGGTGGCTCGGTGGGAGGCCAAGGCAGGTGGATCACTTGAGGTCAGGAGTTGGAGACCAGCCTGGCCAACATGCGGGATAATCCCATCTCTACTAAAAATACAAAACTTAGCCGGGTGTGGTGGCATGCACCTATAGTCCCAGCTACTCCAGAGCCTGAGGCAGGAGGGCAGGAGAATTGCTTGAACCTGGGAGGTGGAGGTTGCAGTGAGATGAGATTGTGCCACTGCACTCCAGCCTGGGTGACAGAGTGAGACTCTGTCTCAAAAAAAAAAAAAAAAAAAAAAAAAGAGGCTTATTACTTAAATAATTATTATATAAATACCAGGTATTATATATTACTATGTATTTTCATCCATTAACTCTTTGAAAGAGCCATGTTCTAGTTTCATTTAAACTTGCTCTGATGATGCAGTAACTCAGATTGGTTTGGCAGATGTATGGGGAAAGTTGCTAAAATTCATAATTTCTCATCCTTGGTAATGTGTGTCTCTGGGGCCCAAAAGCCAGTGGGTTGAAGTGAGAGCTATAAGAAGGATGAAGTATTTTGCTCTCTTCTTTGAATGGCTGACTATAAGACATTCTGATAGCCACAGGTGGAATCATGTTCCCCAAACCGCCATCTTAAGAGTGTCTCCTTCATAACTAGTAGGGCCAGGTGAGTTTCTTTTCGTGCATTAGAACAGATATCAAAATTTTATCTTGCTTTAAGAGACAGCATTGTGTAGTGGTTAAGACAGCAGGATCTGGAAAATGGATATAAACCCTGATCTACTCTAGTTATTTAACCTTGTTTGCCTCACTTTCCTTATCTGCATGACAGTAGCACTTTCCTTATCTGCATGACAGTAGCACTGCATGACAGTAGCAGGTTATTTTTCTATTTGTACCATAAAAAGTTACTATAGGCTGGGTGCAGTGCCTCATGCCTATCTATAATCCTAGCACTTTGGGAGGCCGAGGCAGGCAGGTCACTAAAGCCCAAGAGTTCAAGACCAGCTTGGGCAACATGGCAAAAACCCACCTCTACAAAAAATACAAAAATTATTTGAGTGTGGTGGTGCATGCCTATAGTGTCAGCTACTTGGGAGGCTTGAGGTGGGAGGATTGTTTGAGCCCAGGAAGTCCAGGCTACCGTGAGCCGTGATTGTGCCACTGCACTCCAGCCAGGGTGACAGAGTGAGACCCTGTCCTAAAAAGAAAAAAAAAAGTTACCATAAACTTAGAAGCTTAAAACACTGATTATCTCATAGTTGTGTAGGTGAGGACTCAAGGCCGAAATCAAGGGTTGGCATGGATGTGTTCCTTTCTGGAAGCTCTGGGGATGACTGCCCCAAGCTCATTCAGGTTGTTGACCGAATATAGTTCCTTGTGGTTGTAGAACGGAGGCCCCTGGTTTCCCTGCTGGCTGTCAGCTGGGAGTCTCTCTCAACTCCTTAAGGCTGCGTTAATTCCTTGTCATGTTGCTGCTTTCATATTCACATTAGAAATGATGTCTCAGGTCCTTCTCACATTTTGAATCTCTTACTTCTCCTTTTGCTGCCTCTCTTCTTCTGCTAAAGGGCTCAAGTGATTCAACTGGGCCTACCGGGATACTCCAGGATCCTCTCTGTATCCTAAGATTTATACCCTAATCACATCTGCAAAGTCCCATTTGCCATGTACCATAACATATTCACAAATCCAAAGATTAGAATATGAACATCTTCTCGGGGAAGTGAAGGAGAGCTCTGTTGCCTACCACAAATAGCACCTGCTTCACTGATCAACTGTAAGAGTCAAATGATTTTATTTTTGAGGATAAATATATGTAAATACTTGGGTTTTTAAATTTATTTCATGTGTTTCAGTCTGTTATAGTCATTATCCCATTATTCTTTTTGATGTTCATATTATCCCATCTTTGATCGGTGGAAATCCATTTAAGTTTCCTCTTGTCATGCTTTACCATGATTCCAGTAGGCTTTTCTGGCAGGAAAGGATGCCCCAAACCTGAAATTATCCATTTCTATGAGGAATCCTGACTCCTTTCCATGGTAAATGGTATGTAAAGACCACAGTCTGGGCACTATGGGTAGAATTCCTCTTGAAATGGCTTTGTAGTGCTACTTTACGTTTGGATGGATGATAACCTCATCCTCCCAGGCATTTCATTATTCCTGCTCCTTATGGGCCTCTGTTTCCACCTGGATACTCTCTATTCCTCCCTTGCTCATAACAGCCAATGCTCCTTGTGATTCCTCAACTCTTTTCCAACCAGATACAGTACTGATTCCCTCAACCTTTTCATCCCCCTGTGCCAGACACCCTTCAGACATCCTCACTCATCTCTGAACTTCTACGACATTAACATGAGGAACACTTTTGTAATGTTTAAGACTGGTAGTACCCCTTTCTCCCACAGAATCTTCCTATTTTTTTAAAAAAAAATTTATCAAAGAGAGTTAATGTCCTGTCTGCTGTCCAAGGCTTTGGTGGACAGTCTTTCTTAACCCAGAACAATAGTGCTTTGAAACACCATGGATAACAGGCAGCCCAGTGACAGGGCTAGGGAGCCTTCAGAGGACAATGATCCCCCCAGGTGTATGCATATGTTTCCCAGGGAGTGTCAGGGGCTGCATGTTGAAATTTTTAAGTAGAGTTACTGGCTGAAAAAAAAGTGTTAAGGAGTTAGTTTATCTTAACCATTTTTAGATCACATACCCATTTGAACATCTGATGAAAATTATGGACTTTCTCTATAGAAAAACATATACACATGCCAAAATTTATTAACAAGTTCATGGGCTTCAAGCACCTCTTAGGAACTCAAACTGTTTTGGAAGGTTTAAGTTGTTTGTACAATTAGGTCCTGATTTGCACGGGTTTGTTAGAGACAGCAGGATTTGAAGTGGGGCAGAGGTCTGGATAAGAAGGCATCAGGGTACTGGTTTAAAATCACTCCAGTGAACATTAGTCATTCTTTGGTCCAGGGAAATGCTAAATCTGGTGCCAGTTCATGCACTCTCTGCTATCATTCCACAACATTAGTAGTGTAGAGAATGGGTAAGGTTTTAAAACTTGGGATAATTCTGGGGACATGGCAAGCACTAAAAAATGCCAGTTGGTTTTAGGCAAAGAGAAGACTATCAAAGAGCCACCAAAGGCTGCCATCCTGGGATGGCACATGAGGAACTGGGAAAAGCCCACTAAGGTACCTTTGGCCTGGTGTGGCCACATAGCCCTTAACAAATTCTACCTCATGTGCACTGAGAGTGCCTTAAGGCACTGTCTTGCACTTTCCACCCCAGGACAAGTCAGAAAGTATCCAGAACAGTCCTCACTAAAGGACGGGGATGCAGCCACTGGATCTTCCACTTCATCAGAGACAGGGCTCTGATGAAGTAAAAGATCCAACATAGACTCATTTCTCACAGCAACATGTGAGGCAAAGCCCACGTTTGCCTCAGAGAAGCTAACAGGTGATAGGAATAATAATAATAGCAGCAGTAGCTAGTATTAACTGAATTCTTATTACATTTAGACCTCATGCTGATAATGCTGCATTCATAAACTCATGTAATCCTCATAGCAACTCCCAGGTTGTAGGTATTGGCAGCCCCAAACAAGAAGACTAGGGTGCGGAGAAGTTAGGTGGCTTGCTTGAGGTGACTCATCTGTTTCGTGACAGAGTTGAGATTGGGATGCAAAATTACCAGCCACAAAGCCCATGTTGCCAAATACTAACATTGTATTATAAAAAGTATAATAATATCCCCTACAAAATAAAGAACTAGTTTATCCAGAGGCCCTTGTCCATCTTGCTAGGAGGTTTTTGTCAGTGTTGGGATGCTTTATTCTTGCATTTAGTTCATTGGAATCTTTACAACTTGAAACTCACAGGACCTTCTTATGTTTTGTGCTCACACTAAGGAATCTCAGGAAAGAAAAGGATTTTGTCATTAGATATTGTAGCTCTGAGGTACATGAATCCTGAGAGAGTTGGGACAATAGGACAAAACTGAAGGTGAGGTAAGTGTTTTCATGTAGACATGGAATCACTGAGGATCTGATTTATTTGACATTTGTGAAGCCAAGTTCAACATGTTGTTTATAGATGACTTGAAGCCCATGTCATATCATGTTTTATGATTCCAAATGAACAAAGCAGAGAAAAGTTCCCAAAGGAAAACTGAACAGGTGTTTTGGGGCTACAGGACATTTATTTAGTTATATGGTGAAGGTTATCTGTTTGATGGTAGAATCATTAAGTTGCCCAGGGTCATGTACGGGAACATGCTTTCATGGTTTCTAAAAGAAATCCAGAATGCCTTTTATTCCCCAAAATGTCCTTTTGTAAAAGTGTTCTTGACACGGAGGGTGCTGACTAATTCAGAGAAGCACTCCCACCACCACCGCTGGGAAAGCCGTGGTAAATGTGACAGAGGCCTGGATTGGCAGGGGCTGGTGAGGTGGTCAGGCCCTAAGATAGCTCAGTAGACAGAGTAATGACTTCCTGATGGCAATACCAATGACATACAAGTATGTACTTTGGAAACTCTTAGTTCCCACTTCATAAAAAGGTCATGACTCTGGAGACACAGAGTGACTTGAATGATTTTGACAAGAAAATCTCTTGGCACCCTTTATTAACGTCCTTATCTTGGCCCTACCAAAAGTTGCCTCAAAGTTCACCTAATTCTCTAACTCCTTCTAAACAGCCCTGGAGATAAGCCTAACTGTATGCTAGTCACAAATAAAATAAACAAAAACAGGACTCAGAGAGTGTGTACATTCAAAGTCTTGTAATACATGTTTCCATATTAACTTGAAAAAAATGAGTACGTGTCAGTCACCTGGATTTAAAACTCTGAATCACTATGACCTTAGTACTTAGCATCTAGAACTGCTCCTAGCCCAATGGTATGAACTCTAAAGATATTTGTGGAACAAATGCTGTTAAATGATTTCTCATCTAGTTCTAATACAATTCTAAAGTAAAAGTATCATTGATAATTTTTGTTGTTGTTAACATGAATCAGTTTTGTGCTTTGGAGATCCAGCATATCTGCTGCATAGACTCTGCTGAATATGTATCGACTATTCATTCACTTGTTCTAAAAATATTCAGTTTTTAAAATATCCATAATGGTATTCTGGGCACACGGAATACCATTTAATTCAACTGGTATGAAACTCTGGAGAAAAGTCTGGAAATAAATATGGTTTCATGCTTTATTTGTATTTTACTCAAATATGTCTTATGTTTTTAAGTGGCACTAAAAAGGCAAGGTTGAATATGCTAAGACAAGGCTAATTTTTAAAACTTAAATTCACATTTAAAATGAATTAACACTTAAGACAGCAATACAGCAGGTGGGTTGTTTTGTATTAGTCTTTGGGGGCACGCTTTTGGACTGTGTGGTTTTCGTAACACCTCAGCCATGGGTTCTTTCCATGTGTCTATATGTTAGCCTTGAAAATACCCTGAAACAGTATGGTTTTCGACAGGGTGACCATATAATTTATTGTCCCAAATGGGGTAATTTTGAGAGTTAATGGGGTCCTCGACCCTGGCTGCATGTCAGAATCACATAGGATTTCTGTGGCTGTATTTATTGAATTTCATATTTTAGAAAACTAATTTTGGTTTATTTTTACATTCCACATTCTTTGCATTTCATTTTGCTGATCAATGAACAATATATTACTTTTATATAACAATTATGAATAGTCAGTTAAGGGAAGGAGAATAATTATGCCAATGCCACAGACATAAATGGGACTCTTTAAGGCAAACAGAGTCATATGATCATCCTAGTTACTGGGAAAGGACACAGGTTGGAGGATCAGAAATTGTCTCACATTGGCTGCCATATTATATGCAAGTCACTTCCCCTTTCTAAGGTTTCAGTTTATTCAAATGAAAAGTAAAGGAGTTGTACTAAAGTGAACCCTATTGTTTTCTTCAAATTCTACCATTCTATGATTATAAATGGATTCAAAGGAAAGAGTTGCATTATATTTTTCAAATAGTCTCAAACTAAGAGGCAGCTGGCTAGGCAAACACATGAAATATTCATCCTCTCTCCTTTTTAAAACAACATAGTTGCAAATGCTCACATCATATTTAAGATGAATCAAGACTTGCTTGCTTCAGGGTTGGCAAAAATTTCATTTTCACCACCTGAAGCATTGTGTTCAGAAAGATTCTAAGGACACATCTGGGCTCAGCAGAAAAATGGGCCTTGATGAATTAGTGATGCCTTCTGGGGTTAGGGGAACCTCAGAGCGCAGCAGGGACTAAGAGAGGGGTTACAGCATATGCATATGTGCCAGCTCTCTGCCATAACTGGCCTAGGTGTCTGGTGCTAAAAAATAAGACAAAAAACTCTTCTCATATTTAGTACAAGTCTGCCTCATATTGTTATCTAACATTGTACTAGTCTCAGAAAGATGTACTGAGCCACATGAGAAGCCCAAATATTTTCTTTTCCTCCTGCTTTCAATGCCCTTTCACATGTGCTCAGTTTGCAAAGTATAAGGAGTGGTCCTCGACCCTGGCTGCATGTCAGAATCACATAGGATTTCTGTGGCTGGGGTCCAGCCACGGGTGTTTTTAACCTCTCCCCACAACCAGGGGATTCTACTATACAGACAGCAAGGATAAAGAGGCTAGAATGGCAGAAGAGAGTCAGGACACCTAGATCCCGGTACTTTTTCTTTACTAAGGCTGTGTGACCTTGGATACATCACTTAGCTTACCTAAGTCTATAAATGAATTTGGACTCTTAGGTATTCTTTAGCTATAACTTTCTGTGACTAAAAAAAATGAGGAGGTAAAGAATAACATGGTGTGTTAACTCAAGCAATATAGATGTCCTCCTCTTTGTAAATTCAAGGAAAGTTGACTTTATTGTCAAACAGATAAATCTACAGTAGATGATCAGGAAACAAACATGCATCACTTTTCCATGCATGATCAATTACAACTTCTTGAAAGCAGCAGCTAAGTCCTATGATATCATGTATAGAATCCCTTTTCTCACTTGTTCTTGAAAATGATTTTTTTAATCTTCTAAAATCTAGTGTTTTTTAAACACTAGAAGACCATGGACATAATTTACTACTTCCATTACATTTTTTTCATTGCTTGCACCCCTGACTTTGGCAGCTCTTTCAGCATTCCTGCTATTCAGTAATTTAACATCTCACCTGAGTAACAGCAACATTTGTCCCATCGGTGACTTCCACACTCATATTATAGATGGACCTCTGCTCTGCGTCCAAAGGTTTTGCGATGACAATTGTCCCAACACCCTTCTCTGCATCAAAAGCGCTGTCAAAATTCCCCCCTGATGATTTCACAGAAACATGAAATTAGCAAATCTGATAACTTATTACATGTATTATATCATGTATCTTTAATGGGAGCTCTTATACAGAAATTTTTTTTGACAGGCATCCCTATGGCTCAATTTTGTACATCTTAAATGGGACTTCTTTATTTCTAACTTGATTCATAGTTCAAAACACAGCCTCTACAATGCATAACAAATGTCACGAGAAAGGAATGTAGTGCAAAGAAAAACCTCAGCAGTAATGTTAGAGTAGTGAAGCATAAACTGACTCCATTAAATATTTAGAAACCTAAAGGCCCTTCAACCTCTTGTGGCTTCTGTGTTAGAAATTTGTAGATCTTTTTGTTTTTTCCAAAGTAGATTAAATTCCAAGTAAATAAATAGTCCAATTATTATTAATAGAATGAGTAGACATTTAAAATCTCTTCCAGGATTGATGGTAAACATTTGGCTGCTAGAATTCAGATTTCTTTAATTAAATGTCAGAAATAAAATTATGAATTCTAAACAGTAAAAAAAAGCAAAAAAAATTTCATATTAAAAATTCTATATCTGCAAGCTGGGATATTTATAGAAATACTTATTTTGCCATCTTGGTAGTGTAAATTAATTTTCTCCTAAAAAGGCAGAAAGCCTAGGGAGAGTCACAAAATAAAATTGGGAAAGAAGTAGAAGAAAACATCAGCTTATATAACACCAAATTACAAAACAATTTACATGAAAGTTTAGAAAACTTTACTTTCCCCTCAACCCCCTGGCCACATATAACTCACAGTCTGTGAGTGATTTGCTTAAGACAACACTGCCATTGTTGAAATCACTGCTGATGTTTCCACCTCTGGGACCAAAGTGTGGTTTATGATCTTCCCAAAATGAAAGATTTTTTTGAGGGGGAGAAAAATAATGGTATGTATGCTGGAACAATTTTAATTAAGCATGAGTGTATGTTCACAAGCTCTATTTATTTTGGCCTGAAATTTCATGGTGTTGATTTTGTTCTCAGACAGTAATTTTATTTAACTACAGCATATAGGGCAATGTACTTATTGAATTTCATATTTTAGAAAACTAACTTTGGTTTATTTTTACATTCCACATTCTTTGCATTTCATTTTGCTGATCAATGAACAATATATTACTTTTATATAACAATTATGAATATTCAGCTAAGGGAATGAGAATTTTGCCTGAATTACTAGAATATGATGTACAATGACATGGAATAAATAATATGGTTTACTTAAAAAAAACCTGGCCATATATATATTTCAAATACTTACTGCTTGCAGCTGTCATATACACTTAAGATTATTTAGTTGCAAGAGAGAATATAATTGCCCTTGACATTTAATTAAAGTTATGGAGATATGAGAGTATCAGAGAATTGCTTGGAGATTATACACTTTTTTAAAAATTTCATCTAAAAAGAGACTCGTCTTCCAATTAATATCTTTAATTGATCTGATGAGGAGCACTAAATATTAACTCCAAAAAAATTGTTTGAAGATAGGATAAGGAGAGAGGGTGGAGTCTATGCTGAAAAGGGAAGCAAGCCTTAGGTCACCATTTCTTATTCAAAGAGAATGTTTCATGTTGATAACAACATGAAATAAAATGGAAGGCTGATTTGAGTGTCTTGAAAAACCATCTTCATGAGCAAAAGAAAAAAAAAAACATGATCATTTGCTATTAAATGGTACATTCTGAGAAAAAATTTGCCATGGAAACTTTCAAAGAAAGGACATAAAATTGCCTCATAAGTCCTGTTTGGAAGGAAAGATGAGAATGTAACTTCTCAGGTTGTTTCTAGTGGATATTAAATCCCATTTTAAATCACATTTAGAATGTTTTCTTTACCAAAATGTTAACTTTCTTAAATCTTTGGGCCATGATATTATTTGGAGGTGGGAGAAGGAGTCATCCTCTAATGCTGATTATTTTAAAATGTGAAAATGTGTTAGTCAAGTCAAAATAAAGATTATGCAAATTATAAAACTTTAGTTTGTTCCAGTTTAAAGATGATTACAAATAAAATTTAGAGAACCAGCAAGCATAGATTCCAGTTTGAGTTACTGTTTAAATGGGGCAGTCCAACTTGCTCTCTCTCACTGAATTTGACTCACATTTTCCCCAGGGCCCTGTACAAAAATATATAATCATCTCACGTGTTTAGTGGTATAACATTTACATATGGCATATAGAGTGTGTGCTTCTTCTTAGTCGTTTTTTATATCAAATAACATTTTTGGCTAATTTTATGGGTTTTTTTTTTTTACAGTTCTCTCTCTTCCTGTGTGTGTTCATATATGTATTTGTGTGTGTATGTGTATGTGTATGTGTATGTGTATATCTCCCTCAAATTCTTTAGAACAGAAACCTCTAAAGGGACAGAGGAGATAGACCAAGAGCAGAGCCACGAGCACTTGAAAGAGAGCCTACAAACAATGTCTCTTAGTTTACCAATATAGCTAGCAGCCTCGGACACTCATTTCCAGGACATTTCCTCCTAGTTAAACTAAGATTTAATGTAAAACAAAATCTTCCATGAGTTTTAAAATGAATTTCTGACAAGGGACACAGAATCTAGACCAGCAGTTTACCATCAACCCTCACACAATTTAATAACCTACCATTTCATAAACGACTCCATATCTCTCCCCCAGGTCTCATTTTTCAGGCTCCTTTTTAGCCTGAAAGTGATTTCATTTTCATAGGAAACCAGGTCCAAATCATCCAGGGTGAGAATATCAAATGCAAGGAGTCCATTTTCACTAGCAGCGTTCCGCTTAAACAAGGTGTGCTTCCTCAGAGCCAGTAACAGAACATGCAAAGCCAGAGTGTGTTCGGTGCAGCAGCGTTAGGCTCAACAAAAGGTGGGGAGGAGGGAGGACACCGCAGAGCTGGTCTGAGTTTCAACAAAGTGGGAAATTAGAAAAGCCACAGCCTGAGCGTTGCTGCAGGGGTGTGCGGCAGAGATGGTTAAAAGCGAGGTTGTGAACAGCCCACATAACAGATAATTCACATCAGGGACGTGTCTCTTTGACCATTTTCGGTCAAGACAGGTGTAATAGAGTAAACAAAGAGCAGATGAGCCACAATGGATTTCTATTGGATTCTAAAGTTAAACATCCCAAGTAGGAATGTCCCAAAAGGCTTTAAAGATGGGACATAAATAGAAATATTTTGAGCCAGCAGCTACTGCTTAAATATGCTGGGCATTGGAGCACTGGGCCATGATTCAGTCTAGTTTTTCTTTAAAGAAGGGTACGAAGCACCTCTGTCCCTCCATAAAGACACCCAATGGTGAGAATCACACAGCTTCCCCTTTAGAGAGCTTCCAGGTCCCTCCCCTAGCATATGATTCTTTCCTACTCCACATATAATTGTAAAAATATCAACCCACATCTAGTTGTCACCAAGAGGAAGGTGTTATGTGAGCAGCTTCCAGAATACGGAGCTGCCGAATCTCAATGAATTCAGGGAGTTGTGCACAAGCTGTTGATTCAGGTTCAGCATGTACACTGAACTTAAGAAAAAATGCGAAACACCAGTTACGATTTGATCTTGAAAATGCTAAACGCCAATTACCATTTTCCCCTAATTTTCTGCCTTGAAATGAAAGCAAGCACAGTACCTGGCTGAAAAGGATATTTACTTGGAAGACAGGGGACACCAGGTGGAGGTCAGGAAAAAGTGGCTGGAAAGAAAATCTCTTCTAGAATCGAGTTTAAAATTCATTTTCTTAAAACTATTAATAGTATATGAAGTGTTTCTAGGCTTCTTCTTATTTTCCTGAAGTTTTTTCAGATGTGCTCCTATGGACCAGACTGTTGCTATGGAAAAATGAGAGGGTTATTTGGGATCAAATTAGGGAAAAGGGGCAGAATAGGGGAAATGGAGTGTTTGATGTCAGTTGAATGACTTGGAGCAAGGGCCACCCTGATGCAGGAGCAGCTGTAATATAAATGACATATGAATATGGTTTCTCTCTATATCCCTGGGTAAGAGTCTTTTGTTAGAGAAATACAGCCACCTGATTAGGGAAGACCCAGAGGTGTCCAAGTTCTAGTTGAAGAACAAGGCTGCTGCTAGTCCTACCAGAGACTTCAACGGGCCTACTTCATTCATCTCTAAATAAGCGATGGCTCCACCGGGGACAAGGTTCAAGAAAGACAGGCGAAAACTTATGACACAGCAGCAGCCTGGAGCCCAAAGTTTGAAGGAACCTATGACAAATGAAGGGTCAAAGCAGCCTTCCTGCAACACAGAAAGACATTTCAACTGGAGTTGGAACTACGTGCTATCACACACCAACAGAGAATCATTTTCAAAGAGCAGCCTTACAGTAGGCGAGATAAAGAAAGATATTTTAGGTGCTTACTGTTTACAAAGAAAACTATTTTACTAGCTTAAGTCAGGTGAAAAGCTAAAAAATGGGTGACAGCACCAACCCATCCATCTGCAGGTAAACAGGAACTGTCTGAGGTGTGTAATAAAGGTGGCCTTCTCTATTCAAATATTTGCCAACAGAATAAAAATGCAGGGACTGAACTGTGAACCAGATTGCATGCACATTAGAGAGTCTGTAAATCAAGGAGCTGTGGAGTTGAAATCATAGTCCCCTGAGAAGTGTGAAGATATGTGATAAAGCCACAAAGGATTATGGGTTATTTGTGTTCCCTTCACTTTCTTTCCTGTTTAACACAGAGAAGGAACATGCTGTGCGTTGGGCTGTTTAAACACAGAACAGCTGAACTTTATTATGTTTCCTTTTAATTACAGCTTTCTTAACTCAGTTACAAGTAGGGCTTCTGTTTCTGGAAGCTGAAAAGTCTCACTGCATAACATTGTAAGCAGTGGTCTCCTTGGAGGCACAAGAAAGTGTGTGACAGATCCTCGATGCAAGGGTCCAGGCTTGGAAACAAATCTTGCTTGCTACCCAGCTTTTGTGAATTCATATCATGGTGGGAGGCAAAGAAATGCAGTTAAGCAAGAATTGGGTAGATTTGGAAATGCAGAAATGGGGCAACTTTACTCTCAGGGGAAAAGCATGCTGAAACACTATTTCTGCTCACTTAATGAGAATTTATTAGTTATAGCATTAGTAAGCTGTAAGTGTCAGGCCAAGATGATGTCTTCTCTTTAACTCAGTGTCTCTTTAGGTGTCTGCAAGCACTAGGTCTATAATGGAGCCAAATCCTCACTCCCTTGGAAGAGTCATAGAGTATTTACTTAGGCAAGGCCCATACTTATACCTGAGACCTCATTTCAGATCCATGCTGATATTACATACCTAGTGCCTATTCCAGGCATTCACTGCTATGTTTCTTAAGCATTGAGGAGCATTGTTCCCTCTTTCCTCTGTATGTTAGCTTGGCCAAAAAAGATGCTTAGGTAAGGAGGAAGGGAACAGAGAGTTGAGAGTTTCCATGGCCGAAGATAAATAAGCAAGAAATCTTGAGAGCAAGAAGAAAACATCTGAATATTATAAAGGAAACAATAGGTATTTAGAGAAGGGGAAAGATGTTGTCAGCAGATTGAGAAAAAATGACTGTGATGGATTAGAAAGATTTTCAAAAGGAGGATTTGGTGGAACGCGGACCATATCGATACTGAAGCAACCAGCACCTGGGAAAAGGATTTTACTTCTGCGCTGAAATAAAGATTTGGTGTTTC
Source organism: Symphalangus syndactylus (assembly GCF_028878055.3). NCBI lineage: Eukaryota > Metazoa > Chordata > Mammalia > Primates > Hylobatidae > Symphalangus > Symphalangus syndactylus. The sequence goes on along the minus strand of NC_072428.2, from coordinate 78,959,072 downwards.
AAGATGTTGTTGGCTGGATGTGGGGATGGAAATAAAATCATGTTCTGTTTGGGCATCTGGCCCAGTAAGTTCAATTTGGAAAAGAAGCTTGGCTAGATGTTACCTGATTTACAGTGAAATCTCTGTGATGGAAGCATCCAGACCAGAGGGACAACCCTGTAGGTCCTCATTCAGAGACCTACAAGTGCACTGAAACTGAAGGCAGTCTCTAGGAAAAGTGTAGCATTTAGAAATACACCAACGAAGAAACATGAAAACTGATGCCATGTTCTTGATGATGGATCCTGGTTCTATATTTAAGGTAGCTTAAAGGGACTCCTTCCAGGGAGAGCTCTCATCTGTAAACTGCCTCTCTCTTCTTGGACCAGTGATGTTTCTATTTTGTCAAAGGTGCATAGTGTGTAGGTTGCTGTGGCCGATAGCACAGTGGAAGGTCACACTGACTCTGAGTAGGTTCCATGAGGCATCAGTAAGGTTAGCATAGTGGCTGCCTGGGGTATCTCCATCACTCACCATAGTTTATTCCACTCATCCTGGGTTGGTAGCAACAGAGGTTTTGGCAGGAGGCAGGAATGAGGACACATGGACCTTAACCACAGGGGTTAAGAGTGGAGACAGGATAAGCACAAATGAAAACACACAGCAACACTCATCATGCTGACATGAGAAACTTGCAAATCAGGTTACATGCAGTACTGCTAGGCATGCTTACCTACAGACAGTCACGCACACACATGCAGGAATGATGGAAGAGTTGCAAGCCTGACCTGGATAACTAGGGTCAGGCAGGTGGTGAGACTGACCATTACAGAAAGGCATGCCAGTAGGATTTCAAAAGCAGAGTATAAGTGAGGGCATCCCAGGGCACATGGGTGGTAGGTGGGATGTACTACGGGTCAGCAGGCTGAGTGCACGGATCATGCCAGGGAGAGATGTGACACTTTCAGGCTGTAGAGGTGCTTGGAAACTGGAGTGTTCAAGGAGGAGGAGAAAAATCAGTGGCTGATGAGAAAGGGCAACTCATCTAATCTCAGGACAGCACACTAGACATTCTGTTGCCTATTCGGTTTCTGCTACAATCTCCTTTAGGCTTTTTTTTTTTTTTTTTGAGGCAGAGTCTTGCTCTGTTGCCCAGGCTGCTGGAGTACAGTGATGTAATCTTGGCTCACTGAAACCTCCACCTCCCGGGTTCAAGCGATTCTCCTGCCTCAGCCTCCCTAGTAGCTGGGATTACAGGTGCCTGCCATCTAATTTTTGTATTTTTAGTAGAGACGGGGTATCGCCATGTTGGACAGGCTGGTCTCGAACTTCTGACCTCAAGTGATCCACCCACCTCAGCCTCCCAAAGTGTTGAGATTACAGGCATGAGCCACTGCGCCCGGCTAGAAATCACTATTGCACATGTCTCTGGAGACCTGGCACTAAGGGCACGTGTTAGAACTGAATTGCAGCTTCTGTGACTCTGGGGGTAGAAGTGAAGAAATCATTAAAGGTGAATGTACAGAAAACCAGACCATGACTACATGCAACACTTTGTGGTGCCAAGAAAGAAGAAACTGCATCAGATAATATCTTAATGAGCTGAAAATTACTGAGAAGATAAAGAAGTGGAGACCCCTTTCATGGATCAGAAGAAGTTTCATTTCAAATATGCTGAGTAGCAATGAAGAAAGAAGTGAAAGCTTGCTGTGAGGATGGCCATGTATAGGATGGCATGATTAATACCAAGTAAGTAAAACAAAAATGTTCCACCATCATATCATCAAATGAAACACGTAGAAAGCAGCTCTTTGCTGTTTGGAAGTTCAGAGGACTCTCTATAGAGGTTTGACTGCGGGCCATGGGGCATTCTTTTTCTGTGCCTTGTTAAAACCACTGTGGAACTTTCTAAATGCTTTTCCCAAGTACAGCCATTCCTGGGGGGAGAGGCAGGTTCCTGCCCATCCTATCCAGGCAGTGCAATGGGGAAGTAAATGATTCCCCCAGACCAACTCTCTCCTGGATTCTCTGCCTCCCACAGAGAAGCGTGGGAAGTCAGCTTTAGCTCAAACCAGCGTCGGATTGGGCGACACACACTATCCCCTCTGTTTAGCAACAGCCTGTTTTGTTTCCTGGTCCTCGGCACTCATTTCCTCTCCAGTGCCTCTCCCTGCTGGTTTGTCAAGGGCCATAGGGCTGTTTTGCCCTTTCCTTTTGCAGCCTGGCGTGCTTGCTTGCTTTCTTTCAAGGAATTTAAAGGTTGGCTCCCAGGGTCTATCCTGCATGCTGCCATCTGCTTCCTCTATTCGGCTTGCAGGGGAGGCTGACTGACTATATATCTAGGTTCCATTTCCTGCCCTTCCTCTTGTGGACGACAGCCAGGGGAGTCTCCTGATGGGGCTTTTGGTGCATGAATGGTACTACTGCTGCAAAACAGAGGGGCTGGAATACATTTTAATTTCTTTTTCCATTGGAAAAGGCCCAGTTAAATAAACCAACCTACAAAAAGATAAAAACAAAACAACAAAAAGCCCACATACCTCAAAAGCAAAGAAATAAAAGTCAAAATAACCACCCCCCCAACAAAATCCAAACCCTATCAAACCTCAAACAAAGAAGTCATTGGATACGAACAATGCAATAGCTGTTAGAGGCATATATGAAATCTGTGGGCTGCACTTCAGCCTGTCACAGGCAGTTATGAAAGATGTAATTCAATTTGCTTTAAAAAAAAAAACCGTAAAAGGCAGATTGGATAGCTGTATTTTAGCAAATGTGTTTGCACTAAGGGTACCTTCTGTTGAACAGTTCTGCCCACAAGCTGTCTGTAGAATATAGAACATCTCTCGAGCATGCTTGCCACCTTGAAGCAGGGCAGTCGGGAGCAGAAAAAAAAAAGAACAGAATGCAGAAAAAAGGTGAAGAAAAAGAGAGAAATGAAGGACAGCAAGTCTAGTACCATCAATACATTTAGAAATGAGATTAGCCAAGTGTGACAATAGAATTTAAATGACACACAGAAAGACATTAAGATTGCAGTAAATAACGTACTATGGAAAATCCAGCCAGAGAGCACTTTCGGTTCAGCTTAGCTACAGAGTTGGAACGAAAGCACAGGTCGATTATTCATTTTACTGGCTCTTTTGCATTCCAGCACTATACATCTTTTAATCTTGGCACTAATTGTTAGTTTTTTGCTTTCTTTTTTTTTTTTTCTAGTTGCTTCAGTCAATTATTACATTGAATGATACTGCTCTGTAAGACTCGAACTTACCAACTATGTCAAACCACAGAGGGGTGTTAGCTGGCTGCACAGACACCACCCCTACAATTTCAGTCACTCTATCACTTTCCATGACTGTGAAGTTATAAAATGGCTCATCGAAGGTCAATGGTATAGGCGAAGGGGGTGGTTTCTTAATCCATTCAATATGAAGGCGGGCCGTGGAGGATTTCTGTGGGCGCCCATTGTCCACTGCCTTTATCTACTCACACAGGGAGAGAAAAGAAAGATGTCTCAGAACTCTGATTGTTGTAGAGTTTGGATCTGTCACTCATGTTGCTGGGCCAAGAGTCCATCTTCAACACAGTGTCAGCAAGGGGAAGAAAGGAGCAGAGGTCTGGGGAGTAAAGACTTAGGAATGGAGGGGAACAACCCAGTCACGTGTAGACCTCGCACCATGTTTGCCAGAGGCTCTCTGGACCACAGTCAACTTTACAGATATGGAGACCTTGAAAGACAAATGCTGCACTTACAGTTTGTGGTGATTTGTGGGCCTGAATAATAGTTACATGAATAGAAATAGCTAATTTGATTCCTGATAGCATGATCCTAAGCCTCGCCTCTGGTAGTGATATGTGAAAGGGAAGAAAGTGCATTGTGAAACCTTATATATGTGTGAATCATATGTGCAGAAGTGTGTGTGTGCATGTGTGTGTGTGTGGTTGTGTTTTGCAGTATGTGGTTGTGTTTTGCAGCTCCTCACTTCTGCTCTATGTGATTGATAGCAGCACAGGATCCCAGGAGCAAGACAGAGTGGGCTGGGAAAGGGAGCAGCCTGGAGCTAGCTGCCTTGAGGCCCTTCAGTTTTGCCACTGCAAAAAGGTAACAGAGAACTCTCTCGATAGCACAGTCCCTGAAGGCAGCGTGGAAGGGAGGACAGGGCTAATGACTCTCCTCTGTGGTCATAATTAGCTGATATAAGGGCTGAGGAAGCAAGTCTCCCTGCCCAGCTGGGCAGGGTGAAGAGTCCAGGTGAACCCTGGACTCAAATGGGAGGGTCAAAAGCTCCAAGAAGCAAAAGCCAAAGCAAAACAAAACCAAAAATAAATTTTTAAGAGTACTTTCAAGCATTACGTTTAAAAAATAACATTTATAGGAACATAACTGATAGCTATAGCCTTTCGAAACAGTGACAATGCATAGCACCCTCATGCTATGTGTTCATGGATGATTGCTTTGCTCTAGAAACTCCCTGTGAGGTGAGAAAACTTGAGGATACATATCTTAAGCCAGGTTCCCCTAGGAGCTGAGACAGGCATTTGAGTACAAATGTTTTTTTTTGGTGGGGGGAGGTGCTCTCAAGAGAAAGAGAGTAGAGATCAGGGTGGGCAGGGTAGGAATTAAACCAGGATGTGGTCCTGGCTGACCAGAGGGATCCCATGGGGAGCTCTGAACCATTAATTGCACCCCTTTGAGGCAAGGGGATTGGACTTTTGCATCTGGGTGTCAGTCAGCCAGTGGCTGTGGGCTGCTAGACTGGAGGCTGGGAATGTAGACTCTCTTTCACCAAGAATCATCCAAGGATGATTCTCTGGAGAACAGGGCAGCTGTGAGCCATTGACAGCCAATACTTGCAGTCTGAGAATAGAATGGGATCTGGGCAGGACACCAACAGTATCCACTTGAATCTATCCAGTCCTCAAAGATTCCCAAATTGCAAGTCTCACACAGCTGCAATGGCACACAGCACATCAGAGCTTCTAACAGTAGATACAGAGCTGGTGTTTTATTATATTTTTTTTCTCTGCCCACTGTTCTGGACACATAACTGAGCACAGCAAGGAGCCCACGTCTAGACCATAGGAGAGAAAGGATAAATCAATGGACTCAGGCCATCGTTTAAAATAATAAAGGACAGACCTAGCAGAGAAGGATAAAGACAAAGAGAAGAGTGGTGGATGGTACTGACTTTTTTTTTTTTTTTTTTTTGCGACAGAGTCTTGCGCTGTCACCCAGGCTGGAGTGCAGTGGCGCAGTCTTGGCTCACTGCAACCTCTGCCTCCCGGGTTCAAGCGATTCTCCTGCTTCAGCCTCCTCAGCAGCTGGGATTACAGGCACACACCATCACGCCCAGCTAATTTTTTATATTTTTGGTAGAGACAGGGTTTTACCATGTTGGCCAGGCTGGTCTCAAACTCCTGACCTTAAGTGATCCGCCTGCCTCGGCCTCCCAAAGTGCTGGGATGACAGGCACGAACCACCGCACCCTTGTTGGGACCCTGGACCATGCTCATTGCTTGTAAGGATACCAGCTGCCTTTCTGGAATAGGTACTACCTGGCTAAAGTGGTTGGGGTCGGGGGAGCACACTGACACTGTAGATACAGGAGCTTTAAGTTTCTACATGAGATGGTGCCCGTGCTTGTTTTTACTTTTCTAATTTAATAAAAAATTCAGTCACTTTATACTTGAGCTTTTTCAGTTTTTATGGAATAAACATCACTGTGATTTGTGTCTAACAATGTACACAGCTATATCCATGCTCTATCACATTGTTGATAATTTCAAAAGTTGTTTTCTATGGGAAGTCTCAGGGACATGTTGAGAGATATGTTCAGTGGTGGGTAGGATGTGTTGCCCTGCTGTTCCCCTACCTCTAGTTTACATCTATGTTCAGCACTTTGAGGATGATTTAGGGCTGCAGAAAGAGTGGTTGAGTATGTGGTGAAACAGGCTGTGGCCTGGGAATGGGGGAAAATGCTGACAGGACACAACCAAAGGAAATTGTCTCGTCATTTAAGAATATCAATGAAACAGGCAAGAGTTCTCACCTGCCTCCCAGAAAGAACCCTTCCACAGCTGTGCGGCTTCACTTTTTACCCTAAAGATTTATTGCTCAAAGGAGTATACTTGAATAAGAATGTAACCACTTCCCCCCATCCGCCGGGCTGCTGGAGTTTGGAAGATCTTACCGTTAGGATGTCATAACTCCCTGCTGTAAACTGCTTTCTAGAAGAAACCATCCCAGTTTTAGGGTCAATAAAGAACTTTCCGTCATCATTCCCATCCACAATACTGTAGGAGATTTCTGCGTTGGGGCCCTCATCTCTATCAAATGCAAAAGCCCTGTAAATCGGTTCTCCTCTCTTCTTTCGGTCACGTTCTGGCAGCTTGATCTGGTAGACCTTCTCTGGGAACTGGGGCTTGTTGTCATTTTCATCTAGAACCTGAACCACCACCCAAATGGTTGACTGTTTTGGAGAGGGACCACCATCTGTCACAGTCACCTGAAAAAGAGAGTATGATGTGATCAGAAAGGAGAAAAATTATTCCTGCTATTACACGTTAACCCATGGGTGTTTCTTCTAATGCACGGACAATGCTATCCTATCCAAATTCTTTTAGTATTCATTTTCTTCTCTCTTTCTTCATCTTTTTATAGATTGAATTGTGTCTCCCTTAAAATTCATATGTTGATACTCTAACCACCCATATGTGGTTATTAAGGTTAAATGAGATCATAAGGATTGAGTCCTGATCTGACAGAACCCATGTCTCTATAAAAGACAAAGAAACACTAGAGATCCCAATCTCTGTCTGCCATGTGAGCACACTGAAGAAGGTAGCTGTCTGCAAGCCAGGAAGAGAGCCCTCACCACAAAATGAGCCCTGCTGGAATGTTGACTTTGGACTTTCCAGTCTTCATGCTATAGTCTGAATGTGACCCCTCAAAATTCATATGTTAAAACCTAATTTTCAATGCAACAGTATTAGGAGGTGGGGCCTTTAGGTGGTGATTAGATCATGAGGATCAAACCCTCATGAATGGGATTAGTGCCCTTCAAAAGAGGCTGAGAAGGCTTGCTTGTCCCTTCCACTATATGAGGACATGACCAGAAGGCACCATCTAGGAGGAACAAGCTATTACTAGACACTGAATCTGCTAGTGCCTTGATTTTAGACTTCCCAGCTTCCAGAATTGTGAACAATAAATTTCTGTTCTTTAATCCATCCAGCCTATGGTATTTTATTATAGCAACCAGAGCAGACTAAGACACATCTCCATGTTAAGATTTGATTTTTACATTGTCATTGAACAAAAGGAAAACTATGATATATATTCCACTGTTTGATGTCTGATTTTAAGTACATTACAATGTATTTAACAATTGCAAAATATTTTTCTATTTCTCTCTGGAGAATGGGAGGGGGACGTACACCCCATCCCATGTCACTATGATGCTGTTCTCATGTGTGCCTGTGAAAATTGAGACAGAAAAGGGTAATGAAGAGCACATACGTAAATAATTTTCACAGAATATATAAATAGACTTTGCATCCCAGTGTAAATAATTTTCTTGTTAGTCATAGTGATAATCAGTAGGATATTAATACTTAACATGTGGATGGTGTGACACAGTTTATAACGCACTCTTTCATGCATTATCTCATTCACTTTCCAAAACATCCTCTTCAGTAAGTGAAGCAGGTTTATTTATTCCCATTTCACAGATTAGAAAACAGAGGTTCAAAACAAAACATTGTTAATAAGTGGTAAAGCTAGGTATTAAACTTTTGGAAATTGTTAATGTTCTGTTTAACAAAAAAAATGGAAGAACCCATATTTAATATTTAAATCATTAGCTTGAATGAAACAGATTATTACTTCCATATATGTACTTGGAGGCTGGAAGGAACATAAAGATGCACACAACATCAACAGGAGAAAAACAACAGTGAATCAAAGCAGCTGGTCAGCTATTTTTTCACCGAATAAAACAACCTGACAGATATAACTGAAACAAAGGCCAAAAATGTGGGAAAACACATTAAAGCCTTTTTGCAAAATGGAATTGCAATCTAGTTTAGTTTCTCTTACAAGCTGCCTAGGAGGAGAGCTTTAATAGACTTAAGATAAATTTTCATACAAGTTCTCACTTTCTTTGAAAAATCAATCAAGTTTCTTTCTAAGGTTATTTTCCCAATTGCTTTGTTGTGTTTCACAAAAGAACCACATCGGGACCAAAATGTGCCAAGGTTGGATTTTGACTCGAGCTAATTCCTTGACATGCCAGTTCTGAAGAGGCACATTCTGCTGCTGCTGGTGAACGCAAATGTTACACTCCCAGGTGACCTGTGTTGACCAAACATACTGATTTCTTGGCTGCTCAACTACTCTGCCTCTCTTTTCTGCTTGAGCAGCCTGTCCAAATTCAGGCTCTCAACTCTCAATGTCTTCATCATGCACAAAATCACCTCCTTGTCAATTAATGCCCTGCAATGGGCTCTGAGACAGTGTTCTGGAGCTGCTTCAGGGCCAGGTGGCTGCCAGGGAAAGGAGCCCCTCTTGGCAACAGTTCGCTGCTCACTAGAGGATGCTGCTGCTATAAAAAGTTTTTCTTTGAAGCGGATCTGGATTTACAAACCCAAGTCCTTGAGGTGTCTACCTACGGGTGGAAAGTGTGGTAGCCGCACAGTTCTTGAGTCTCTCAGGAGTGCTACGCGCAGCAGGTCACTTGTCATCATGTTACCGCAAGCACCCAGCTCCCTCAGGCCACGAGGGCATCCTTCAGTCCTGTTTTCTTTGAAGAGCTGTCCCTGTCCTTTCTATGGAGCTTGCCTACTCATCCTTTAAGTACAGCTGAAATGTCACTTCCTTGAGGCTACCTTCTCTGACCCACAGACCAAGTGTCAGCTTTCCCACCCCCTCATTCTGTACTGTTAAATCACCCTATGCTTTTCTTTTGTAGCACTTACCATTGTGGAAATTAATTAAATACATGATTCTCCACTTAAGTGGATAAACTGCATAAGGGCAAAGACAGACTGTGCTTGTTTTCTCACTGCTGTCACCCCTGTGTCAAGCCACAGAACATGCTCCATTCATGCTTATTTAATAAATGAGGCTCTAATGCATGTCCTACTTGAACAGTCTCTTTAGCCAAAGCAGTCTCACCTTGCAAAAACTTCTGAGATGGTTCAAGTGCCTTAACAACATAGCTCCAAGCTGCTTTTCCTGCCTTTTTGCCAATTACTCCTCCATCTCCTTACCTATGGTTTCATCTACTACCTACATGCTGTTAATTCTCCAATGTGTATCTCTTGTGCCTAAGCCTATTTCCTGATCACCAAACCAACATATTCAACTATTTACTAGTAATCTACTTTCTGGATCCTAGCACCCCAAAAGTCACAAACTGAAATCAATACCCTCAAACCTCCTCCTTTTCCTATGTCCATTGTCTCAATAAATGGCACCCCTATCTACTCACACACTGGTGCACACTAGAATCCTAGGCATCTCTCTGTCTAACTATCTATATCCAATTGAACTTGGGGACAAACAGGTATCTCACACACACCCCTCACCCCATGCCAATCTCTTCTGCCACAGTACCCTATTACAGACCCCCCTTGCATCTTGCTTGGATGGCCGCAGTAGCCTCCTGGCCTCCCTGCCTTCAGCCTTTGCCTTTGTTGTAGAGTGATATTTCTTCTTCAAAAATCTGATCATGTCGCTGACTTGCATAACAGTCTTCAGGGGCTCCTTGAGGACAAAGATCTGGCTGGATTCTCTCTGCATCTGGCTTTGATGATCAGCCTGTACTGTCTGCCTCTTTCTCACCTCTATGCTCAGTTACATGGTGAGCCTGGGAGGTCCTGAGCATGTCATGCTCTTATAGCTCCATTCCTTTGCACAGACATTTGTCTTCATGGAATGCCCTCTCCTGGGAATATACTTGACTCATTCTAGAAGCCTCAATCCAAACATTCCTGTGAAGCCATTCCCTGACTCCTGCAGACCTATGTAGGTGCCCTTAGTATGTTTCTATACCACTATGTGCATAGTTCTAGGACACTATTATCATCCTGCATTTTAAGTGTCCATTCGCTTGTTGGTCTCCATTCAATCCTTCTAGACTGTGAGCAATTCGAGGTCAAGAGAACTGTCTCTTATTCATTGTTACGTTCTGGCACCTGGTACAACTCTAAGTGACAAATAAATATTCTATGAAATCAAGAATTCATTTACCTACAACTCTTCCCTATGATAATAAGTGAAAAGAACATTCAGACACTGAGGGTCTCTGTATGAAAATTAACATATAATCTCCCAAGTGCTTCTAGTGCTATGATTCTACTCATGGGGGGTCAGCTAGAGGCAGACAGTTTTAACCATGCACTCTTAGGTTTATACCCACTTTCCATAACTGAGAACACTACCAATCTAAAGATTATGAAGATAATGCAAAATGATTTTTAGCCACTCCTCAAACTGTGCTCACTTTTGTGGACATTCATCCAGTCTCCTGAAATGATTTATTCCCATGTCTGGCTCCTTCAGTGCACTGTGAGCTACTCAAAAGCAGGAACCTTGTCTTTTTCATCCCTTTCTGAAACCTAGTGTCCTCTGGATAAATGTTTGCTGAACTGAACTACACTGCTAAACTCGAAGTCTGAATTTTCATTATTATTTCTCTGGACTCATTCATCTGCCCTGCTACGTTTGTGCCTGGAATATTAATCATCAATGATTAATGGAATCATCAATGGCATCATCAATCATTCCAACAGATTCTCAGATTTCAGACTTCATAATACTTTAGGCCTGAAACCCCCCTTGGAATTCGCCCATATGAAAGAAGTAGCAGCAGTGAAGATCAAAGCAAAACCAGCTGAGATAAATCCCCATCATCTCCTCTTCTGCATCATTTCTCATTAAGGATGCAAGAAATGTACCATTGTTTAGAAGTGATCCATGTGTACTCTTGCTCTGCTACAGCCTCACAAAAGAACAGAGAACCATCCTCAACTAGATTTTCTGCTCTTATTGCCAATCAATAATCAGTGGTGCTGGCAATTAATCCAAAGCCTGAAAGATTAATTTCTTTAGATGATAACAGCTATCACCTAATGAAAGGAGCCACAAATAGGCCGGGTGCAGTGGCTCGTGCCTGTAATCCCAGCACTTTGGGAGGCGGAGGTGGGCGGATCACCTGAGGTCGGGAGTTCGAGACCAGCCTGACCAACATGGAGAAACCCTGTCTCTACTAAAAGTGCAAAACTAGCTGGGCCTGGTGGCGCATGCCTGTAATTCCAGCTACTCAGGAGGCTGAGGCAGGAGAATTGCTTGAACCCGGGAGGCAGAGGTTGCAGTTAGCTGAGATCGCGCCATTGCACTCCAGCCTGGGCAACAAGAGCAAACCTCTTTCTCAAAAAAAAAAGGAGCCACAAATAGTTCATTGGTCTGTGAATGCCAGGCAGAGCCAGGAGGCAGGACAATTACAACAAGAAACATAGAAACATGTCTTTAAGTCTATTCCTGGAAGAAACAAGAGCTTTGTAGGACCAAAAATGGTCAGACACTGAGAATTTTGAAGTTATGGCAGCTGGTGGGAGGGCACACTACTCACTGAAATTGCCTGATGTATTTATTTTTTGTTGTCTCCTTTCCCCAAGTAGAAGTATATAAACTGCCTAAAAGCAGAGATCTTGGGTCTTGTCTACTGCCTTGTTCCCAGTGATTACAAGAGTGTCTAAGAATATATTCAATATTTTTAAGCCAAAGAGTTAAACTCTGGCATTTTCCTTAACCATTAATTCACCACAAATGGTTATTTCCAGGCTATTGTATTTATAATGGAAAATCATTCTTCAGATATTACATATCCCTCTCCCCTGTTTTATACCGTGGTCTGCTCCTATCTTTGGATTTACTTTCCACAACTTCAGTTACCCGTGGTTCAGCACAATGAGTTATTTTGTGGGACGCAGAGAGAAAGAGATCAATCACATAACTTTTATGATAGTATATTGTTATAACTCTTCTATATCATCATTGTTGTCGAACTCTTACTGTGCCTAATTTATAAATTAAGCTTTGTCATAGGTATGTATGTACAGGAAAAACGATAGCATATGTAGGGTTTGGTATTATCTGCAGAGTTTCAGGCATCCACTGGGGATCTTGGAACATATCCCCCATGGAAAAGGGGCAACTACTTTATTGGTCCTTGACACTTTATCATTACCTAATATGTTATGTATTTCACTTATGTGGTTATCACATATCTGCTTTTACTAGAACCTGAGCTCCACAGAGAATGAATTTTCATCTATTTTGTTCAGACGTATTCCTAGCATCTACAACAGTGCCTAGAATGTAGTAAGCATTCTATAAATATTTGTTGAATGAATAAATGAAATATTTATCCAGTACCTTTTAGGTAACAAACTCTTTTTTAGGCAAACTGGGAGATCAACCAAATAACCAACCAATGAACACAGATTCTGACCAAATTCACAATCCCCCATGACCTAAATCCTCTGTAATATTTGGGACCTGCAATCACATGGCCTCAGTTTTGGTATATTCAGTAAGAGTAACTCAGTGCCTTGTTTAGCAGCCCATTTGTGGTTTGATAGATTCAATTTTCAGAAAGCTCTACCTAATTTTTTTAGTTGACAAATAAAAATTGCAAATACTTACGATATACAACATGACGTTTTGATACATGTATACACTTTGGAATGGCTAAAACAGGTTAATTAACATATATATTACCTCACATAACTTTTTTTGTGGTGAGAACACTTAAAATCTACTCTCTGGCGGCGTGTAGTGGCTCATGCCTGTAATCCCAGCACTTTGGGAGGCCGAGGCAGGTGGATCACCTGAGGTCAGGAGTTCGATACCAGGCTGGCCAACATGGTGAGACCCTGTCTCTACTAAAAATACAAAAAATTAGCTGGGCATGGTGGTGCGTGCCTGTAATCCCAGATACTTGGGAGGCTGAGGCAGAAGAATCACTTGAACCCAGGAGGCAGTGGTTGCAGTGAGCCAAGATCACACCACTGCACTTCAGCCTGGGCAACAGAGCGAGACTCTGCCTCAAAAACAAACAAACAAACAAAAACTACTCTCTTAGCAATTTTAAAGTATACAATATATTGTTATTACCATTAGTATAATCACCATGATGTAAAACAGACCTCTTGAACTTGCCTCTTGCCTAACTGAAATTTCGTATCCTTTGATCAACATCTCCCCATTACCAATCCCTCCTGTCTCCTCTTTCACCTCTAGTAACCACTATTCTACTCTCTGCTAAATTTGACTTTTTTAGATTCCACATATTTGTGAGATCATGTGGCATTTATCTTTTTATTTGAGTTAACATAATGTTCTTCAAGTATATCCATGTTTCCATGTTGTCACAAATGACAGTATTTCCTTCTTTATTATTATTTTTTAGATCGAGTCTCGCTCTGTTGCCAGGCTGGAATGCGGTGGGACGATCTCCACTCACTGCAACCTCCGCCTCTCAGGTTCAAATGATTCCCCTGCCTCAGCTTCCGGAGTAGCTGGGATTACAAGTGCACACCACCACTACCAGCTAATTTTTTTTTTTTTTTTTTTTTTTGTATTTTTAGTAGAGACGGGTTTTCACCATGTTGGCCAAGATGGTCTCCATCTCTTTTTTTTTTTTTTTTTTTTTTTTGAGGCAGAGTCTCGCTCTGTCGCCCAGGCTGGAGTGCAATGGCGCTATCTCGGCTCACTGCAAACTCCGCCTCCCGGGTTCACGCCATTCTCCTGCCACAGGCTCCCGAGTAGCTGGGACTACAGGCACCCGCCACCCCACCCGGCTAATTTTTTTTGTATTTTTAGTAGAGATGGGGTTTCAATGTGTTAGCCAGGATGCTCTCGATCTCCTGACCTCGTGATCCGCCCGCCTTGGCCTCCCAAAGTGCTGGGATTACAGGCGTGAGCCACCGCGCCCGGCTGGTTTCCATCTCTTGACCTCGTGATCCGCCCGCCTCAGCCTCCCAAAGTGCTGGTATTACAGGCGTGAACCATCACGCCCGGCCGATTTCCTTCTTTTCAAAGGCTGAATAGTATTCCATTGTGTATATATACAAACATAAGTCTTCATTCATCCGTTGACGGACAGTTATGTTGTTTCCATATCTCAGGTGTTGTGAATAGTGCTCCAATGAACATGGAAATGCATACTTCTTTTCTTGTTTTAATATAGGAAAATATTGTCTTTATTTTTAAAATATATTTTTTAGTATTATATTTCCATAAGTTATTGGGGTACAGGTGGTATTTGGCTACATGATTAAGTTCTTTAGTGGTGACCTGTGGGATGCTGGTACACCCATCACCTGAGCAGTATACGTTGCACCATATTTGTAGTCTTTTATCCCTCCTTCACCTTCCCCCATGTCCTCCAAATCCATTGTATGCCTTTGTATCTTCATAGCTTAGCTCCCACATATCAGTGAGAATATACAATGTTTGGTTTTCCATTCCTGAGTTACTTTACTTAGAATAATAGTCTTCAATCTCATCCAAGTTGCTGCAAATGCTGTTAATTCATTGATTTTTATGGCTGAGTAGTATTCCATCATATATACATATGTGTATATATATGTGTGTATATACATATGTGTATATATGTGTGTATATATATACACACACACACACACATACCACACACACACACCACAGTTTCTTTATCTAAGACTTCTTTTCAATATACTGATTTTATTTCCTTTGCATATAGACCCAGAGGTTGGATTGCTGGTTCATAAGGTAGTTCCATTTTTAGTTTTTGAGGAAACTCCATACTATTTTCCATTATGGTTGTCCTAATTTACACTGGGAAAACAGTGTACAAGGGATTCCTTTTTTCCATATCCTCCCAACACTTTACACAAAGCTTTTCTTAACATTAGACCGAAATCTAACTGCCAGTACTTACTATCCTAGAGTGCTTGGAGCTTCCTATAGACTAGTTTTACTTGTAGCTATACAGAAAAAGTCAAATTCCTCTTCCACATTGCCCCAGCAACCTATTGTTGTGTAACAGAAAATTATGTGACTTAAAATAACTGGAATCTTTTTATTGTCTTTCATGGTTCTGGGGGTTGAATGGGGGCGGTTCTTATTTGGAGCCTCTCATGCGATTGACGTCATAGGTAGCTGGGGTTGTAGTCATCTGACATACCTGCTGGTTGATGATGGCTATTAGCTGGGACCTCAGCTGGGTTCTAAGAGCAACTGGCCTAAAAGAAAGTGGCAGCCATCAGTTTCTTAAGGCCTTGGCTCAAAAACTGGCACAGCATCACTTGTACGACATTCTACTGACCAAGAGTCTCAGAGTCCAGATTTAGGAGGTGAGGACATAAACCCCACCTCTAGATGGGAGGAGGGTCAAATAATTTGGGAGGCTATGTTTTAAAACTGCCATCCTTATAAAAATCCTTAAATATATTTGAGAAATCTCAACCCAGGTTGAAAAACTAATTTGTATAATTATCTCTCAGATGATTTATTATATATAATGAGTCCTTATTTATTGTATTGTTTACATCTTCCAAGATGTTTTCCCATATACCAGCTTCCTTCTTAAAACACGATGGCCAGGATAGAGCAATCGCATATTAAACTTACTCAGAACTGTACAAAGCCCGTCTGTTATCCTAGAGACAATCTCACACCTATTTCTTCAGTCGATGACTATGCTTATTTTGGGTGGCAGCCACGCCACACAGCACTGTGATATGAATGAATTAAAGCATTTAGGTCTTTTCCTAGAAAAAGCAATACATAATATAATCACACCTGTAAGTGTGTGGTTTCCTTTTGGGGGTATAAGTGTAGGATTTTATATTTGTCTCTACTAAATTTCATGTTACTGGAAACTTTGGCTCCCTACTCTAGGCTGTTGGGATAATCATAATGATAACAGGTAACATGCATTAAAAGCTTGCTATGCATCAAGCATTCACTGTGAGATGCAGAGCCCTGCATGGTCTCCTTTGTTACAACAATCTCACAAGATAGATACTGTTTTTACACCAGTTTAACAGATAAGGAAACTGAATTATGAACTGGTTAAAGGTCACACTATTCTTAAGTGGCAGAGCCTTGTATAGTCAAAGGTCACACTATTCTCAAGTGGCAGAGCCTTGTTTTAAACCTGGCAGTTTTGGTTCTAAGCCAGGGATCAGCAAACTATAGCCCAAGGGCAAAATCTGGTTGCTTGTTTTGGTAAATAAAGTTTTATTGGAATGCAGCCATGCTGCAATAACATATTATCTATGGCTCTTTCCTGCTACAAAGGCATGGTTGAGTAGTTTAGGCTGAAATTGTATGGCCTACAAAGTCTGTTAAGTGCCTTTAACAGAATAAGTTTGCTGACCCCTGGTCTAAAACATTATGTGCCGCTGCCTCTTTGGTTATACTGATAGCACTTATTGCACACCTGCTTTGCTCAATCCTCTGCTTGATCATTTACCTAAGATTGTCACTTTTTCACAGGAATCCTGTAGGGATTGCCATTCCTATTCTGCAGCTGGAGACAGTGAGGCTTAGATGTTAAGAATATTCTCAAGGCCATTCAGCCGGAAAGTGACAGAACACAGGTTTGTGCCCAAGTCAGTCTGGCGTGGCAGCACGTGCTCTTTTCCCTACCCTGCGCAGCCCATGTAGAAGCATCTGTTAACCATCTGTTCAAAATTCCCTTCCCACGTGTGCCTTTGGATCAACATTGAGCACTTCGATGTGCTTCTAGAATCAAGCCTCCTTTTCCTCCTTTGATAATAGGGACCATCTTTGACTGGCTCCAGTCTTTTGGCACCTTTCTGTCCTCAATGCTTGAAAACTGCCACTGGGTTGTGGGGTATGGCTGCAACTTCTTTCAGCACTCAAGACTTGAGAACCTTATTTTGTGCAATTAGATCCTCTCCTACTATCTTGTTACATGGTTACATCATCAGCTCCCTCTCACAAAATTTGTTCTACCTTTCTTTGCACAAAAATTATTCTCCCCGATCATGGAGACGGGAGGGAGGGCCTGGGTGGTCTTGGTTTCTCTCTCTGTCTTATTTATCAGGTACTCCGTGTTAACCACGTGTAGGCAGTCTTCCAAATGCTTAACAAATATTAACTCATGGATCCTTTTATCAGTCTTGGAGTAAGATATGATTATTATCCCCACACAACAGATTAGAAACAGGGCACAGAAGGGTGAAACATAGTAGGATCCAACCTGGTCTGGGGTCTGTGCTCCTAACCATCACATTATGCTGCCTTTCATCTAAATGCTTGCCCCACCCCATGGGCATGGCCACCTTTTCTTTCCTCTGAACACAGTTCAAACATGTCCTTTCCCTGGCCTCAGCACCACAGTTTCAGCATGTCCTGTGCAGGGATGACAATTAGATAGCATGTGGGCTTTGGCTGCTCTATCCTGCCAGCTGCACCTGGAGGCCACAGGAAACATGAACAATTCACTGTTCATTCCAAAGGTGGAACGTGGTCTCAGACTCTTCCGAGATGGAGCTTTCCAGACAGCTGTCACTACCAACCAATCTGCCACCGTCTAGGCGTACTTCTTGTTCTAGGTGAAACAGCCAAAATATCACGTATTTTTACATTCATACTGGGGTTGCCTTTACTAAATAAAATGTATAGGAGGCCATTGGCTTGAACTGAATGCCTGCACCAGGATCAACAAACCAAACCAAACCAAAATGGAGTCACGCATGCTAACGTTCCATGCTACCAAGCCAACACTAAGTTGTTTATCTAACCTTCAGAGAAATCAGGAGAGAGAGACAGAACAGCCAAATCCCCAGACAGGTCAGGTTTAACTGTAACAATAAGAAAGTCCCTTTGTTTTAACCTTTGTAACTTTGAAATGACTGATCCGCTTTCTGTTCTGTTTCTGCTTTCCTCAGCCATTTTCTGTCTATAAAGCCAAGCTCCTCTGCTCAGCTCATCAGAACTTTCATTCTGTTTTATAGAATAATATGTTGCCAGATTCTAGAATCACAAATAAAAGCCAGCTAAAATCTTTAAACTAAATTTGTTGTAATTTTGTCGGTCAACACTGCATACCTTCCCCCTATCCTGACCATCCCCCGACTTCTTCCCCAGTACTCTGCGCCTTCCTTCGCTCTGATTCTCCTGATTGCTGCGAGCTATTTTAGCACTTGATACTCTTCTAAGGTAGAAGACAGAGCTCAAAAGAGATTTATTTCTCCCTCCCCCTTGCATTATCAAAAGTCTCAGGGCCAAGCTGACAGGTTCTGGGCAGGGAAGAAATCTAAAGATGAAGTCTTTTAAACTAAGGTAGAATATCCAACCACATGCAGCAAGAAGGCTTCCAATGTGCTGCCACATTGACCCTCTCAGCTCTCTGGTGAACGAATGTGAACTCATCTACATGGGCCACTAGGCTGGTCATCTCTGGCTGGGATTAGCCTTTCCCTTTACCTAAAGATATTATACCTAAATAAAATATTATCATTTTCTGTATGTATCCTAATGGGTAAAATGTTAGGATGCCCTGTGATAAATTACTAATAATATGTTACCCTTCTCTTGGATCTGATTGATTTAAAACAATATGCCTAGAGAGGTCACTGGATCCTAGGAACACAGTCTCTATGGGTAGCAATTTAATGTGGCTGTTGAAAATTAATTGTAGTAAAGATGCTTATCTATTTTCACTATTTATTTACAAGACCCTGTAAATCACCAGTTATGTGTGCTTGGCTGTCTCTACTTACTGGTCACCACATAGGTAGAGAAATGTATGAAGGTACCCACCGTTGAGTATTTTCCTACCTCTGTCATAGGCTCATATGTCCCAAAGAACCCCAGGATAAAGGGAAACTGCCTTTCCTTACCTCTGTTATATACTCAGGAAAGCACAAAGTCACTAGACGTTAAGAGAACTCAAGAGTAAATGAGAGCTTAGGTATCATTCTCGTTCAATCCATTTGTTTTACAGATGAGGAAACTGAGGTCCAGACAGATGTACTTCTTAGCCTAATATCATCTTATTAGAAATAACCTCAATCTTTCCAAGAGATTAGTTCCAAGCTGGCTTTTGAGCCTCCAACAAGGCTTGCATTCATAAATTGTCATCTATGTGTGTGTGTATCTGTGTGTGTGTGTGACTATTTGTGTATGTGTGTTAACTTGATATTGCAGAAGTTTTAATTTAGGTGTTTTCCAGAATGCTGAGCTCTTAAAAATAATAAAAAAGAGAAGAACTGCATTTAAAGTAGATGTAGTGTTTGCTCTCCACTTTTTATCTTCAAAACGTTTCACAAACCTTAAATACTTAATCCTTTCAAGATAGTAAAAAGGTTGAAAGAAACTTTATCTCCTCTTTACAGGTGGAGAAATAGAGAAATGACCTTCTCAAAGAATACTCAGGAGCTGTTATAAAGGTTGAGGCTGGAATTCAGACCTTTTTGTCTACGGTCTCAGACTACTGCATTCCTGGGAAGACAAGTGCTTCCTGCCATTTCTGGAAAGAAAAGTATACACAAACAGTAAATTAAAGGGTAGGTCTCAAAGGAACAGCAACTCTTGAAGATAAACTTTCTGAAAGGTGAAGTCATTGAACTAAAATTAACCTGTGCTATCACCCATGGAGAAAAAGCAAAATAAGGCAGTATTAAACTGTCTGCCCTTAATGTCATTACATGTGGTTTCTCTTATTTGACCTATGATTTGGTATTAAGAAATAAACCAGAGATGGATAGGTGTTCCAGTCACTCCCCATTCTGCTTTCCTCATTCTGTGATGCTTCAACACATGTCTCTGCTATTTCCAATCTCAGTAAATCAGTTATTTCAGGAGATGTAAACTTACTATGTTGAATAAACTTGTGGAATGGTTTATAAGGGAAAGTCTTCATCAGAAATAATATCAGAAATAAGGAAAAGAATGAAGGTTCAAAGGAAAGAAAGGAAGGAAGGAGAAGAAAGGAGAAAGGAAGAGAATTGAGGAAGAAAGAAAAAGAGAAAAACAGAATTAAAGAGTCATATGGTTTGGCTTTATCCTCACCCAAATCTCACCTTGAATTGTAATAATCCCCACATGTCAAGGGTGGGGCCAGGTGGAGGTAACTGAATCATGGGGGTGGTTTTCCCCATACTGTTCTCCTGGTAGTGAGTAAGTCTTATGGGATCTGATGGTTTTATAAATGGAAGTTCCCCTGCACAAGCCTCTAGCCTGCTGCCATGGAAGACAGGGATTTGCTCCTCATTCACCTTCCACCATGATTGTGAGACTGCCCCAGCCATATGGAACTGTGAGTCAATTAAACCTCTTTCCTTTATAAATTACCCAGCCTTGAGTATGTCTTTATTAGCAGCATGAAAACAGACTAATACAATAAATTGATGTCAGGTAGTGGGATGCTGCTGTAAGGATACCAAAAAATGAGGAAGTGACTTTGGAACTCAGTAACAGGCAAAGTTTGGAACAGTTTGGAGGGCTCAGAAGAAGAGAGAAAAATGTGGGAAAGTTTGGAACTTCCTAAAGACTTATTGAATGGGTTTGACCAAAATGCTGATAGTGATACGGACAGTAAAGTCCAGGCTGAGGTTGTCTCAGATGGAGATGAGGGACTTTTTGGAAACTGGAGTAGAAGTCACTCTTGCTATACAAAGAGACTGGTGGCATTTTGTCCCTGCCCTAGATGTCTGTGGAACTTTGAACTTGAGAGAGGTGATTTAGGGTATCTGGAAGAAGAAATTTCTAAGCAGCAAAACATTCCAGGGGAAGCAGAGCATAAATGTTTGGAAAATTTGCAGCCTAACAGTGTGAAAGAAAAGAAAAACCCAGCTTTGGGGAAGAAATTCAAGCCGGCTGCAGAAATTTGCACAAGTAATGAGGACCCAAATGTTAATCACCAAGACAATGGGAAAATGCCTCCAGGGCATGTCAGAGGCCTTCAAGGCAGCCCCTTCCATCA
Source organism: Symphalangus syndactylus (assembly GCF_028878055.3). Classification (NCBI taxonomy): domain Eukaryota; kingdom Metazoa; phylum Chordata; class Mammalia; order Primates; family Hylobatidae; genus Symphalangus; species Symphalangus syndactylus. The sequence goes on along the minus strand of NC_072428.2, from coordinate 78,938,082 downwards.
CAGGCTTCCTGGAGGCATAGGAGGAAAAAATGGTTTTGTGGGCTGGGCCCAGGGTCCCCCTGCTCTGTGCAGCCTCAGGACACAGTGCCCCACATCCCAGCTGCTTCAGCACCAGCCATGGCTAAAAGGGGCCAACATACAGCTCAGGCCATTGCTTCAGAGGGTGCAAGCAAGCCTTAAGCCTTGGCAGCTTATATGTGGTGTTGGGCCTGTGGGTGCACAGAAGTCAAGAACTGAGGTTTGGAATTTTCTGCCTAGATTTCAGAGGATGTATGGAAATGCCTGGATGTCCAGGCAGAAGTTTGCTGCAGGGACAGGGCTCTCATGGAGAACCTTTGCTAGGGCAGTTCAGAAGGAAAATGTGGGGTTGGAGCCCCCACACAGACTACCCACTGGGGCACTGCCTAGTGGAACGGTGAGAAGAGGGCCACCGTCCTCCAAACCCCAGAATGGTAGATCCACCAACAGCTTGCACTGTGCACCTGGAAAAGCTGCAGATACAATGTCAGCCCATGAAAGCATCCAGGAGGGAGGCTGTACCCTGCAAAGCCACAGGAGTGGAGCTACCCAAGGCCATGGGAGCCCACCTCTTGTATCAGCATGACCTGGATGTGGGACATGGAGTCAAAGAAGATCATTTTGGAACTTTAAGGTTTAATGACTACCCTATTGGATTTTGGACTTGCATGGGGCCTGTAACCCCTATGTTTTGGCCAATTTCTCCCATTTGGAATAGGTATATTTACCCAATACCTGTACTCCCATTTTATCTGGGAAGTAACTAACTTGCTTTTGATTATACAGGCTCATAGGTAAAGGGACTTGCCTTGTCTCAGATGAAACTTTGGACTGTGGATTTTTGAGTTAATTCTGAAATGAATTAAGACTTTGGGGGACTGTTGGGAATGCATGACTGGTTTTGAAATGTGAGGACATGAGATTTGGGAGGGGCCAGAGGTGGAATGATATGATTTGGCTGTATCCCCACCCAAATCTCACCTTGAATTGTAATAATCCCCATGTGTCAAGGGTGGGACCAGGTGGCAATAACTGAATCATGGGTGTGGTTTCTCCTATATCATTCTCCCAGTAGTGAATAAGTTTCATGGGATCTGATGGTTTTATAAATGAGAGTTCCCCTGCACAAGCCTCTAGCCTGCTGCCATGTAAGACATGGCTTTGCTCCTCATTTTCCTTCCACCATGACTGTGAGATCTCTCCCCAGCCATGTGGAACTTGAGTTAATTAAACCTCTTTCCTTTATAAATTACTGAGCTTCAGTTACGCCTTTATTAGTAGCATGAGAATGGACTAATACAGAGTTTTCTCTGAACTGCCTTTAATAACTTACATTTTGCCTAAAAAGTTGTGCTTTTAGGAAAGAATACAATTTGAAAATGCTCAAACTGAAAATGCTCTGATCCATGGAACCAAGGGAACCTAGGCCTTGGGGCCAGTGAATCACGTTATTCATTTTGGTGAGCTTTCTCTTTGTCCAAAGACATTGCATTATTGGGAAGCACCAGGAGAAAGTCAGCTCATAGTCCATCCTTTCCAGGTACTCATGGTCTGTCTTCTGCAGGGTACTGATTCCTACAAATGTGTGAGCCACTCCAGGGCCTACCACAGGACTACACATAGTTGGTTCTCAACAACTATGTGTTGTTGGTTGAATGCATGCATGCATGAACCTTGCATTTCAGGACAATGAAGGTATCTTTTCTTCTGTGTGTTTAGACCCAACAACTGCTAAATGGCACTTTTTTTAGAAAGATCCTTGACCAATTCACTTTGGCAGCAGCTTCTGATATTACAGCTTTGTCCAAATCTTTTCTTTGCACTTCAGGAAATAAAGTATTTCCCAGCCTGACATCTCTTAAAGCTTTTTTTTTTTTTTTTTTTTCCCTGCAGAGAGGTATGCATCAGCTACTAATCTCATCACATTTCCATTTCCTTCCAGGCTCATCTGCTCATCATTTTCTATTCATAAAACTTGCTTGATTCTAATCTTCCCTATCAGCAGGAACTAAACACCTCCTCAAAGTTTCTTTAGCACAATGGTGATTACCACCCATGTGCTCACTCCCCCTTTCAAACAGATGGGTCCAATCTATGTGCTCACATGTGGGCCGTTAAGAAACTTCTGCCACGAACCAAGATGTGACATCATGTTAGCCGCAGGTCTAAATCCCTCTGCACTATTTCACAACTCCCCTGACATCAAGGCCTTAGTCGATACACTATTCCACATTCCCCTCTCCATGAAAGAGAATCCACCAGATATAAATTACAACAGAAAGTATATATTGGTAGCTTCCCTTCTATTTCATAGTGCTGGACTTCATGCTTTAAGTTACTTTTGTCTTGGCAGATTCTCATGCTTTAGCTCCACTGATGATGCTATTTGGATTTAAGCGCTAACTCTTCCACCAGGCACCAGGTTTTTGGCTTTTCTTTCCACAGTAAAGGCTTAATGCAAAAATAAGGACACGGCTCTAATTACTAGCTGAGCAAACACTGCTTTCTCCTCTCAGCAATTCAACAGGGATTTCCGGGTGATTTAGCAGGTAATTTAACACCTTGCCTACCTAAATATATGAATTTTAAATAGATCAACTTACAGAAATTAGGCTTATGTGTATGTATAATATAGACTAAGGTAGAGATCATGAACTGGTGGCCCAGAAATATGCTTTCTTTTTTTTTGGCCCATACAGTGTATTGTAAAAATTTCTGCCAACATTTAAAATGAGAGAGATTTCATATAAAAATTCAAATTCCCAGATTCTCCTAAAAATAAAAAAAAAAATACTGGCCCACCAGTCTCTGCTGTGTCCCTGACACTACAACAATGTCAGTTATCATTCATCATCACGGTTGTGCAGAAGCATTTCTTAGAATAGAAAAGTACTTCTCACTACTCATGTTCCTATAAAAAATGGTTATAAACTATAAATGGGGAACACTGCATGTTTAGACAAATGAAGAGAGTATATTTCTTATTGTAAATGAAAAACATTTAGTATGTAAATGGCCTGCTACCTATATCACCCATTTATTATGTTTGACGGGTTCTGTGGGCATTTGAGTTTGTAACCCTTGGTTCAAGGTCTTGATAACAATCTCTCTGCAATGACAGTATGTACACTTTAATGTGTGGTAAAGATAAAACTGTAACTCTTGGAAGAGACCATTCAGAGCAGCAGAGGTGCACATTCATCATTCCTTCTCCAGGTATTATGATTTCAGATACTATAGTTTTAGAAGAATCAAAATAAATTAGAATAAAAAATTAAAGCATCTTTATCTATATCATAGTTTAGAACAGAAATATGAGTCATCTTGGACAATTCTCTTGTTCCTCCCAACATCTCATCAGTCATTGACTAGGGACATAGCTGGCTGTGAATTATATATTGGCAGTCTCTTAGTCGCTTTCTATTGCTTACAACATAACACCTGAAACTGGGCATTTTATAAAGAAAGGAAACTCATTTCTTACAGTTATAGAGGCTGAGAAGTCCAAGGTTGACGGATGCATCTGGTAAGAGCTTTTTTCCTGGTAGGGACTCTGGAGAGTTGTGAGGCAGTGCAGGGCATCATGTAGGAAGGGGACTGTATGTACTAACTTGCTAGCTCAGGTCTCTCTTCTTCTTATAAAGCCCCCAGTTCCCCTGTTATGATAACCCATTGATCTATTAACCCAATAAATCCATTCATAGCAGAGCCCTCATGATCCAATCATCTCTTCAAGGCCCTGTCACCCAATACTGCCACACTGGGGATTAAACTTCAACATGAGTTTTGAAGGAAGCAAATACTCAAACCATAGCAAGCTGCCCTCCTCAGGACACATGGGGCCCTCTGCCTGGATGCACAGCTTGGCAACAATGAACGTGGGCTGGATTCAGTGACCTGGGGCCCATTTGGCCAGGTGTCCCTGCATAGGGCACAACCTATACAATATAACAATGCCCCTAAAGTGCTACTTCTTAAATGTCAGTTATATTTCTTGGCCCCTTCTCTATCCTTGGTGTCAAGCTCTCATTATCTCCTGCCTAAACCATTGCATCTGTCTTCAACTTGGTCTTCCTGACTCCAGTATTGCCTCATCCAGTGCCATTCTCCAGAAGACCGAAATTCCAAGCATGTCAATCTCCTGCTGAAAGGTCTTTACTGGCTCCTTATTGCTTATAGCAGATTTCATAAATGGTGTCATGGAGAACACCAAGCCTCCAAGGTGCTCCCCTTAAAAGAGGGGCCAGGATCCTAGAAGTTTGAAAAACATTATAAACCCCTCTTGGAGCCTTACAATGTACATGATTGGAGTAAAGACCAAGGGAGTCTAAGCAAAAGAAACTGCTTAACCATTTAAACCAGTGTTTCTGAAACATATTTGATGGCAGAATTCTGAGTGGTGTAGGTCTGATATTTCAAGCAACATACTTTAAGAAGTGCTTAATTACTGGATTAAGTATATACTCTTCAGTATTAACATACAAGATCCTGTAGTATTGACACCATCTATCCACTGTGCTATTCTTAGCTTCCAGTGTCTATCCCCGCTACACCTAGAGTTTTAATCACACAATCATATCACTTAATTCAACATAAATTTATAGTGCCTGCAATGTGCAGTGTTTTAGATACTGGGTGTCTTAGTCTGATTTGTGTTGCTGTAACAGAATATCTGAGACTGGGAAATGGAAAAACGATAGAAGTTTATTTGGCTCACAGTTCTGGAGCCTGGGAAGTCCAACATCAAGGTGCCATCATTTGGCCAGGATCTTCTTGCTGCATCATTCCATGGCGGAAGGTGGAAGGGTAAAAGCAAGACAGTAAGAAGGCATAGCTTATTCTTTTTATCCAGAACCCACTCCTGAGATAAGAGCTTCAATCCATCCACGAAGGCACAGCCCTCTAACCTAATTACCTCTTATAGGTTCTACCTCTGACATGGTTGCATTGGGGATTGTTTCCAACACATAAACTTTGGGGGACACATCCAAACCATAGCACTAAGTAAACAGTGGTAAAACAATATAGGCTCCTTTCCCTCACGGAGCTCACAGCCCATTTGTTCTTCCAACATGGAGTACGTACTTCCAAGGCCCTTGCTGCTTTGATTGGGGTTCCCACTGCATGGTATCCCCCTTACTCCCTACTCTTGTAGTTCTTATAAAATCCTCTGAGGCCTGCTGTACTGTTTGTCCCTTTATGATGCCTTCTCAGAGACCACATTCAGATAGAATGACTCCTTTGTATGTTTCACTTGACTTTGTTCAGATGCTAACATGTCCCAAATTCCATATCTAATTGTTGCATATCTGTCTTCTTCCACACCCCTGCATTCAGTTAGCTTGTAAGCTCTCTGGGGGATAAGACAATGCCATATCATCCATTGTACTGGCAGCATCCAGCACATGTCCTGACACATAACAGATGCCGAGCTAATATCAGTTCCTTTTGGTTTTCATAAGAGGCATCAGGAACAAGGCCTTGCATTGGTGAAGAAATTATCCTGTTTTGTTTTCCTACTTCTAGTAGCATGTTATTTTAATTTTGAGTTGGATCTTTGATTGTTAATAAGTTAGGTAGATATCCTGTTGGTTGGAAACAAACATTATTCATTATCCTATTAACAGCTATTAAAAACCCTGTGTACTCTTGTATTCATCACACAACAGGTAGTATTTGTTCTTTACACATAATAAAATTCAAGGCCCTGGGGAAATGGGTCTCAGGATACAGCTACTAAAACAGAAAGATGGTTCATCTTGGATAAAGTATTTTAATTACTTCCACAAGACGAAAGGGAGTACACGTAAACTTTAATTAAAGATCAACTCAGTAGACTTAAATAGATTCAAACAGATAAATTCAAGGTGAATACTGTTATTAATAACTAATATTTAGGAAGTATTTTTCACGTATGTGTATTCAGCACATTTATTATACATATATTTATAGTCACCAGTTCTTGCTTTCCAGGAGAATGTGAGACACACATGTTTAGTCCCAGGTCTAAATGAAGTTCCTCATCTGTGTTCCTTCAGAATTTATGCTCATTTCCATCAGATCACCTATGCACCTGTATTATAACCACTTTGTCTGTCTCTCCCAAAAGTATCTATATGGCCAGGTGTGGTAGCTCATGCCTGTAACCCCAGCAATTTGTGAGGCAGTGGTGGGAGGATTGCCTGAACCCAGGAATTCAAGATCAGCTTGGGTAACATGGTGAGACCTTGTTTCCACGAAAATTAAAAAATTAACTGGATGTGGTGGTGTGCACCTTTGGTCCCAGTTACTAGGGAGGCTAAGGTGGAAGGATTGCTTGAGCACAAGCGGTGCAGGCTGCAGTGAACCATGATATGTGCCACTGCACTCCAGCCTGGGCGACAGAGTGAGACTCTGTCTCAAAAAATATATATATATATGTATCTCTGAGTTCTCTGAGGGCAGACGTTGTGTCTTTCATTTTCTATTCCTGGTGCCGAGGGCAGGATAAGTAAAGGAAATGTATGGAAGAGGTAAATTGCCAAAGACAGAAAAACTCAGACATGAAAAATATTAGCAGAGAAATAACTCAATGTATCCAGAAAATGAAACCAATCACAAATATAAAATATAAAATTGACCAATCAAATGAAAAGTCTGGAAATGTTACTACTGTAGTAAAGAGTGTTTAAATAAAATCACGAGTGTTCTAATATCTCTTTCATTATAAATTCTTGAAAATTTGAAATGCTTTTTAAGTACTTACATGATGTTAAAAATCCTCTTTCCCTGAGATAAGGGGAAAAAGCAATTATCTTTTGACCATGAAATCACATGGATTCAGAAATCCAATAATTTAAGAGAATGAATAATACTCTCCTAAAATATATTTTTTTAAAGCCTAAAACTTCCACTCCACTCCCAGTTAACATTCATCTGCTTAAGTTCCATTTAAAGACTCCAATGATTCTTCACTTTTGCTTTTCAACAGGGGAGGCAGACAGCTAAGGAAGAATGTTCTCATCATTCCGCCCCAGGCAGCCCCTATCATGAAGTCTAAGTAATGTGAAAACAGTGGCTGGTGAACTTTCTGCAGATGTCAAAAGCCAAATAGATTAAATGTGTTAAATAATGAAAGATAAAGGAGAGTCACACTGCCTCTGGAGTCAATTAAAAATGTATAACTCAGTTGTGTATCTGTAAATTCTAGAAATAGTCTTTTTGCCCAGCCAAAAACATTGAAAAGGCATTTCAAAAGAAAGACTTCCAATAACTACTCAGTTGTTTTGCTGAGTGAAAGTAGAATACAAGTAGTTTTTACAGATGATGATTTACAATCTTGGACATTACTCTCAGAGTGTTATTATCATGATCAAAGTTAACTCCCTACTAGAAGCTAAATTAATTCAGGCCAGAGTCATACTCTTGCTTATTGGATATATCCTCACCATTCATTTAGTGAAGCAGGGCATGATATTGCCCAGATAGTTGTACTTTCTCCCAGAACGTTCTCAGAAGATCAGGCCCACAACTACCTATGTGTGAAAGGTCCTGAGATTTCTGGTGGACAGCACTGGAGAAAAGTGAGCAATGAATAATGAATGTCTCTTCGTAAGAACTTTATTTAGTGGGGAGCCAAAGGTGTTTCTATTTTATGGCAAAAGCATTTTGGGAGAAATATTCTAAAACCACGTGTTAGAGTATGTGAGAGGCAGCAGAGATTGCCAAGCATGTAGAGAATTTAACACCACAGTGCACACTCACGGAAGATTATTTGCTCCAACTGTCCTGAAAAATCTCATTCTACGCTTAAACGTGTAACTTTGTGAATAAGCATCTTTCTTTTCCTTCTAGCTTTGTCAAAAGAGTATGTCAGGGATTCTAATATCCATCTAAACTAGGAAGAAATAATTCACCAAAATACATAGAGAATGTTCTGGGAAGCCTTGTCGTATAACAGTAAGAAGAATCAGTTTATGAAACTTCCAAACTGATTATATTTTTGCTACATTAAAAATTTCATCAGAGGCCGGGCGCGGTGATTCACGCTTGTAATCCCAGCACTTTGGGAGGCCGAGGCGGGTGGATCACAATGTCAGGAGATCGAGACCACGGTGAAACCCCGTCTCTACTAAAAATACAAAAAAATTAGCCGGGCGTGGTGACGGGCGCCTGTAGTCCCAGCTACTCAGAGAGGCTGAGGCAGGAGAATGGCGTGAACCCGGGAGGCGGAGCTTGCAGTGAGCCGAGATTGCGCCACTGCACTCCAGCCTGGGCGACAGAGCGAGACTCCATCTCAAAAAAAAAAAAAAAAAAAAAAAAATTCCATCAGAAAGCTTACAATAAAAATTATACTTGAATAGGCTTTAAGGCAATAGGGATGTCTATTGATCATAAAGAGCTATCTGTTTGCATGCTTCAGTGGATAGAACCATTACCATAACATGCAGGCTCACAGTCTTCCCTGGAAATCTCCAGAAATTACAAAAAAAAACAAAAAGATTGCATGAGGTATCAGGTCATTGCATCACCAGCAGCTGAAGGCTACTTGGCAAAGATGTATGACTGTTGTCCAAGTTCTGGTCCCTTTGGTTTTGAAATCAAATAATCAGAGTCCTAAGACATATTACTGCAATCCAGGAAAGGCTTACTGCGAGATCCATCTGTCCTCTTATGTAGCTTTGCCTTAGACAGACTTAGGATCCCTAGGTTGGCCCAAGTCTCAATGCTCTATCTTGGTGCTTTTGAGTTTGTGGGTCTGCTGCCAGGGTAATTTATTATGGAAAGCTATAGTGTGACAGGGACTCATCATGTTCTGAGTCTTCAGTAGCAACAATAATATTGAGGCCCCTTCATTCATACTACTTCCAAGCACTTTAGTATCTGTGATCACATTTGGTTTTCCCAACGACTTGACTAGGAAAGTTGGTGAAGAAATATTAACCCCACTTGATAACGGATGAAAAATCCAGGAAGATCAAAAGCTTTGCCCAGAGTCACTCAGCTTATAGGTGACAGCATAGCCATACAAGACTCAGCATGTTGTGAAATCCAGGTGGATAACACAACAAAATGTACGTACTCTTCCAGGAAAAATTAACTAAACATATTTGTTGCATAAGTGGGGAAGTAGCATGTCTTCATCAAAGAATTGTATTGTTTATATCAGAGTACTTTGAATTCACTATTCCTGATCTGTACTATGTATTATATGTTCAGTAATTACTCCTTGAGGACCTGCAATGTAAAAGCACTGTGGGAGAGAGATGATGATGAACAAAAACATGGTCCTTGCCCCACAGGAGCTTCCCATCTGGAGGAGATGACAGCCATGATTACAAATCACAAAGGGATGCGGAAGCAAGACAAAGCTCTATATGTAGGCTGTGTGCAAAAGTAGTCAGGCTAAAAATTCCCAATGGGATCATATTGATGATAACTGTTACTCTAGTATCTTGGGGAACCTGGCATTTTAAATAAATGCCCTTTACTTTTGGGGAATTAAATGTCCCCGCAGTAAAAATCTATATTATTGAGTTCTCTTCTCATAAGGTGATTACGGAATTCTTCCTCATAAAATGGGATGTTTTAAATCTATCTGGAGTGATGATGTATTTGTATTATTTCAGAGGGCTTCCTAGAGGATTCCTCAATGTCCTGCTTAACCTTAAGACTTTTAATTCTCATGAAATGCTATAGAAGAAAAGATCACAGGTTTTACACATCCTTTTGAAATGTAAGAAGTAAAGGTTTACAGGAAAGTTTATTTGCCCCAATTCTCCCTCCCTGTCTCAATGTGAACAATGAAAAATCAGTAGCTGTATTTGTTTCTGGTATCTTTTTTGAAGCAATCAGGGAGCAGATTCTGAGAGGCCTGATTCCAAGGATGGCAGGGAGGAGGAATGAGGTTTCTTGATAACACTGTTACACAACTGAACAATTCTTGACACTGTATGGCTCCTGGGATCCATTATGTGAGTAATACATTTTCTGAACTAAAACAAAGTTCATTATTCCCAAATTACAATAATTAATTCCACTGAATTAAAAAAACTAACTGAAATACATGGAAAATTCTGACTGCTTATTTTTAGTAATTCTATGTAAAAATTAAACAAGGTTGATTCTTATCTAATGACTATGTCATCAATTTTGTAATCCACATGACTTTATTGTGTGTTTCTTTATGAATAAACATTCCTCTCTCTCTCACACACACAGACACACACACACGCACGTACACAGTGATGTATATATACACACACCATTTAACTGTGGTTTAGGAAGATGCTTTGGGTGAGATTTTTAATCTGTCTTTGAATTGCTGTGGATAGGGATTAGGATCCAATTACTTCATCTGACACCACCACTTTATAATAGAAGAAAATTATCTTTGCTATTCCTTAGATTTTAAGTACCATGACTACCCACAGAGTCCCTGATCATAAGGAAAGGACCCCAGATGAATGGAAATCAGAGACAAAAATCAAGGGCTGGTATATCCTCTGTTACACAGTGTAATCAGCAGACCAGGCAGATTACTTGAAATTCCAATTTCTTTCCCCTCTGCTGAGAGTACACTTCATCTTCTGCTTTTCCAAACATTTTGAATTGTGACTGAGGATTCTGTGAGATATTACTGTTTCAGTCTTCCGAAAGTTGCAATTAAATACATTCTAAATAGATGTCACCTTGCCACCTTTTTGGAAAGGTATAAGAGAAAAAAAATTAGCCATCACAGGAAAATAATTCATAGTTAAGGCTCTTTCTTCTCCCTTAACCACATTCCATTGTGTCTTCATGGCAACAAATGTCTGTAATCAGACTCTGGTTCCAGCTTTCTAAGGACATCAGTGAGATTGGCAGGAGTGGGAGGATCATATCTCTTTTTACAAATATAAAAGGAAAAAAATAAAAGACCACCCTAGAAGTGACTGAATTTGCACCTGGGAGATCTTTTAAATAAATGAATCAAATTCTCACTTTATTGCCCAGATACTAGTAATCTTTCCTTTTCAAAAGAGTATAGGTGTTGCTATATTTATGACTTTCTTCCTAAAAATGAAATTTCTACAGTATCAGTAGCTAAATGAAGCCTGAGAACTTTCTGGAGAAATTGAAAGGACAATGCTAATGGTCTGGGGTTCACAGAGAAGGTATAGACCCCTTACAACTAATTTATTTTCCTAGCAGTCTTGTGTGGGTCTGATCAGACACCTCAAGGGTCAATTGCCATTACTTATTTTTCGTTACTTAACAATTCTTTCCCCAAATGCCATTCTTCTACTCAATTTCACTCTTTTGCAGTGTAATTGCATCCTACTGAATCAATGGGAATCATGTTCATGATTACTTGAACATGGTTTGTGATCTGAGGTGAGGAATTATGGCTTGCTCTGAACAGGTGCACATTTGGGCTTGGTAAGCATCTTGGAAGGCTGGGGTCAGGAATGTCATTATCCTCATCATTTCCCAAAGCTGGTAGGCTGTGGCTTACCTGAACTTGAACCCTCTGCTGGTGACTCTCAAATGGCAGCTCCATATATAAAATGTCTGGGTCAGCACAACAGTTTGGTTGCCAAAAATGAGACTTCTCTAAGATCTGAAAGAGTAACTCAGCTCCCAACTAGGAACTGTGCAGAAGCTCAAGAAGGATCAGACAATGTCTTCAAAGAGCCATCTTCACAACAGTAGAGTAAGAGAAAAACATTGCTTCTGGATCAGACAGGTTTGCCATAAGAATGCTGGTTTTTCCATTGTTTCTGAGCTGTACAACCTTTAGCAAATATAAATTATATCTCAATATCCATATTTGTTACATGGGAATAGCAATATCTACCTCACACAGATGTTACTAGAATTAAATGAAATAACATGCTAATTATTCGACAAACATATATAGAGAACCCATTACTTTCAATACTAGGTTAAGTACTAGAGGTTAAGCACTGGGTATACAAACATAAATAACCCTCCACCTCTGTTTTCTAAGGGCTGAATCTAGTATGTAAGAGTCCAACACAGTGCTTTACATTTAGCCAATGTAGGTTTTAAATGCAGGTTTATGGTTTTACTAAATCATTGTAAATTAATTTTTCTTTAAAATTGTTAACATGTTCATGCAAATAGAGCACTAACTGCTGTCATTAATATCTATCTATCTATCTATCTATCTATCTATCTATCTATCTATCTATGCTCATCCATCCATTCTTCTAGTCATTCATTTGCGAATAGTTTGTGTCCATCAGCTTAACACATTTACAGCTGGAATGAACAAATGATTTAGTATTCAGTAGACCTCTGGAAAGACTAAAGATTTGAGAGCAAAAGCTATATAAGTAATGATTTTAATGACACTAGCCTCATGGAATGGTCTTAATGCAAATGACTTTGTCCAAAGACAGTGAGAGCCTCTTCCAGGAAAGACCCTTATGTGAACTGCCATGATTATTCTCTGAAAACTCCAATTCAGCATTGCAATCATGAAAATGGCTATGATTAGCCCCCTAGTGACCTGAGAGTGTTAATGCTACTTCCCAAAGTGTCAAGCAAACAATCAAGAAGAGCATTGGTGCTGGAAAAATCAGGCTTGTCACTCAGCACAAGGTGGTTTCAGATATGCATGCCCTAAGTCAGACATGACAAGCTCAAACTTCACTGGGAGTTCCTGCAGGGAGGTGTTCTAGAATCCTCTTTGCCTGTTTATTATCACATTTAATTAGCCACCAAGTTCTGTTAATTCTACCACCTAGATCTATCTAAAATCTATCCTCTCTTCTCCATCCCCTATCTTAGTTCAGATCCCTATTCATTCTTATCTAGACCTGGGCTATAGCCTCCTGACTGGTCTCCTTTTATCTGATCTTCCTGTATCCACAAGCCATGCTCCTTTTTGCAGGCTCAGGGATCATTTTGTAAAGCACATATGATAATTGGTTTGCCAATATTTTCAGTATGATCTCCCAACAAACATACACGCTGTGCCTACTCTTCCTGTCTCTCTGGTTTTGTTACACACACCTTGTTCCTTCTCTCTGGAATATATACATTGTTCCTTTTTCTCTCTGACTACCTGGAAAATGTCTACTTTTCTTTTTCTTCATTTTTGAGTACTTATAGTGTTCTAAGCAAATAAGAGCATTGCTTTTCTAAAACAAATTAATTGATTTTATTTTCTAGTGCATTATTATTACAATAACCAACCGACATTATCTCATTTAACTTTCAGAGTAAATGTTACTTAGGCTTTAGGGTTCAGTTAAAATGCCATTATACTGCGATTTTTAAAAATCCTACTGCCCTGGACAAGGTCAGCCTCTGCTTCTTCTAGTGCTTAACAACCTTTGGAAGAGATGTCTATGTAATCCCTTCTCTACGCTTCTTGTGCTTGTTTGCTGGACTTGGAACAAAAAGAACTTGCTGTGACCTTAGTATCTAAGCCAGTGCTGGATACACATTAGGTTCTCAAACGTGTGGTATCGCACTGACACAGTTGACAGAAACTGAACAACAGCTTGCTTCTCTCTCCCTTCCGGAGATAATCCTTTTTCCAGAAGAAGCAGGTAGACTTCCATACTCAGGGTCTGGTTATTAAGAATTCTTACCATAATTAAACCAGTAATGTATTCCTCTGTATTAAAACTTCAGATACTCAGAGAGTGCTTTGGAGGCTGGAAAACTTCCTATAACTTCCAAAGGTGCCAATTTATCACAACAGAGTTATTGGGGACCCAGAGCTTCCTAGCATATTAGGTAGTAGCACATATTAAACCAATGCTTTGCAGCAAAGTGTACTTAAAAGCACTGCTCTGTTAATTGAATATCAGACTAATGCTACTAATTAATATTAGAAAACCTTTCAAAAATGGAAATAAAGAGTATCAAGAAGTATTTATATACCCCTAAACAATCATCTCTATTGTGAGGATTTCCAAATCTGTACCTACAGCTTCAGTTTCCTGCACAAGTTTTCATCCCATATATCTAAGGTCTCAGTAGGAAGTTTCACTTTTCTGCCCCCCTTGCATCTAAAACATAACGTGCCAAACTCAACTCATATCTTCTCTCTCAAGTCACATCAGCCTTTCAACCTAGGGACCACCATGCTTTCATTTACTTAAGCTTATAGAGCTGCGGGCTCTACCCTCTCTGTCTCATACTAATTGTTCTTCTCAGAATACTGCTGTCCAACTCTGCACGTACGCTTCAATTGCTCTACCCTAGACCTGGACCCTATAATTTGATAACTAAGTCACAATCTCCTATCTGGTATTCAAGCCTCAAGTCTTTTCCTCATCTAGGACATTGTAAACATGGTGCTAAAACAATCAATCATTTTGTAGACAAGAGACCACCAAGACACCAAATTCTATCACAGCCTTGCCTCATATTACCTATTCAAATTGATTTCCTAAACTTTCATGTACAAGGCTTCAGCTAGTAACACCAGAATGTGCCCAGTTCACTTGAGTCTTCCCCCAAACCTTCCAGAATGTAGACTTGTTTTATTCATGTATTAAGTGGTTACTGAGCCTGTTTCTTCCAGAGTGGCTCCCAGTTGGATCCACACTGTCTAACAAGGCACACGTAGCCTGCTGACATCCAGCCTTGTGCCTCAGTCTTTGCTACCCTTGTGTAACCACTGTCCCTGTCTCCCCTACTCCACATCTTCCCTCCTCTCTAGGCTCTAGTCAGCTACCTGCCCCTTAGCAAGCCTGCTGTTCTTATGTCTGGAACACCCTGTGCGGTGAAGTTTTTTCCTGGGTCTAACTTTCAGTGTTTTTTAACATCAATCTCAGTGGTTATCCCACAGGGAAGCAGTCCTTCATCACCTTTCCACCGTCCAAGTCAAGCATACCTGCTCTGTGATCTCTCCCAAAGCACTTATCAAACTGTCCCCTGGAAGACAGGTGGAGGGTCATTTGTTTTTGTATCCCCAGTGCTTAACCTCTAGTGCTTAACCTAGTATCTGGAAAGTAATGGGTTCTCTATAAATGTTTATTGAATAATTAACATGTTATTTCATTTAATTCTAGTAAAATCTCTGTGAGGTAGATATTGCTATTCCCATGTAACAAATATGGACATTGAGAGGTAATTTAAATTTGCCCAAGGTTGTATAGCTCAGAAGCAATGGAGAAACCAGGATTCTCATGGCAAACCCATCTGATCCAGAACCAATGTTTTTCTCTTACTCTCTACTGTCGGATGATGGCTTGCTGTGAAGAGGTTTATCATCAATTTTTTCAATTATTAAACCATAAATGCATTGAGGGTATAAGCAATATCTTATTCATTTTTGTGTCCTTAGCCACAGAGCAGGCATTCAAAATATGCTTACAGGGTTAATGAGTAGGTGAGTGCGTGAGTAGTGGATGAAAAAAATGCCTGTTCAAACTTCATCCTACTTCCAGGAGCATTGATTGTTATATCGCTTCTATAAGCTTCTCCTCTATGTCTCAAATTTTATTCTGATCTTTCTATAAATAGATTCTAATAGCATTCAATCACTCTCTGTATTATAATTAAATTATACGTTGTCTTTACTCATGTTTGCTTCCTCACTCCTTAAACCTTTATGACAATGCTACCAGTACCTAGCATAAGAAACAATTAGTAAATTGATATGAGTAAATTAGTAAATTAAATGAATAAAAAAATATATCCCCTGAGGGCAAAAATAAAACCAATGGAAAAAGTAAAACAGAAGTTATAAGACAGAGCAAATCTGAGGAAGGTGACAGGAGACTATAGGCAATTGGAATTCATGATCTATAACTGAACATGAAACTCTGAACAATTAGAGTCATTCATTCAACAAACATTTATTAAGCAATTTTTATGTGTTGCCATTATGCTAGGTACTAGCATTATGACACAATATAATTTACTGAGGAGACTAAAGCACCTCCCTTAAATTATTAAAAAAGAAAAACCAACCAAACAAACAAACTTTTGTATTAGAGATATAAAGAGAGGATACAGATGAAGGCATAACCAACTGTGCCCTTGGGGGGTCTTCTTACTGCCTTAAGGGCTTTTTTTTTTTTTTTTTTTCCCAAGAGAATGAATCTAAGGCCTCACAGAAGTCCTTCAGCCACCAGAGAGCAAGACACTATCATTATCCTAGACTTTAGATGACATGAAAGCCATTTGCTATGCATAGGTCACCAAGAAAAAGTAAGGGTGGAACCTGGATCAGCTGAATGATGCTGCCACTCCTTGTTTAAGTACATGTTTTGTAAAGTCTGTATCTCTGTGGTCTTCAGTGGGAGCTGAACATCTATAAGATGGAATTGAAAGATGGGTGGTGTTGATCTAGGTCCGTATTTCTCAACAAGGGCAGTATTGAACATTTGGGGTCATACAATTTTGTTGTGGGGGTTGTCCTGTAGGATGGCTGGCACCATCCTTTTCTCTACTGACTAGGTACCTGCTCTCTGCTATTGTGACAACCAAAAACTGTCTCCAGGCATTTACAAATGTCCCCTGGAGGTAAAACTGGCACCAACAATGAACAAATGATCTATTCAAGGCTTAAAAAATATTTACAGGTTTGAGAGTAACTGGAAAGCAAAACATCAATGAACTTCCTTACATACATTTACATATTCAATAGCAAAACGCTGAGCTTTAGAAGGAGGATAAAGGGTATTGGACTGAAGGACATTCTAATAGCACCACAAATATTGTGAAATATTTTGCTTCAATAAATGCAAGTTGGTGGGTGAAGGGGTGGGTGATAGGGAAGACGACACAAAACCGAATTTGACTTAGCACCCGATTTCATAATGAAGGGTCAACTATCATGGAAAGAACCTGTTCTGCTCATTTTAAATAAATTGCTTTAGTTCTTAGGCATAAGAAGACCTATGATAAAGGCAGGAAGATGAAAAAATTTTTTAAAAACTACATGATTAAAAATAGTCTTTTTTCAGATTTGAATGGAATGTTCTCAAGACATAAATGGGCATTTTTCAGAAATTACAAGAAATAATGATTGATTGTGGAACTAAGCAGAATTCTGACACATGTTAAAAATACATTAATAAACAGGTTTGAAAACTTCTAGGAATCCCACATGGAGACTGAGGTTGGATGAGCAAAATTTTCTTCTAGCGCAAATTCAAAAGCAGGCAAACATACATTTTATAAGGAGTATCATCAACTTCACAGTAATTTAAATTCTGTATAAACCACTAGACTTGGAGTCAAGATAAAAAGGACTATGGTCCTGTTCCTTTGCTTGCTACATCAGCCTTGGATTGGATCCCTCTAAAGCTCACGTCCTCACCTTCCAAATAGCCAAATAATGTCAACCTCATGGAGCTGTAAATGTGATAATGTACATAAAAGTAATTGCAAACTCTAAAGCTCAGAGTTTATATATCAAAATTTTGATATATTAATTTTTCTTTTTGAGACAGGATCTCACTCTGTCTCTCAGACTGAAGTACAGTGGTGTGATCACGGCTCACTGCAGCCTCGAACTCCTGGGCTCAAGCGATCCTCCCTCATCAGCCTTTTCAGTAGCTAGGACTACAGGCATGAGCCACCATGACTAGCTAATTTTTTAAGGTTTTTGTAGAGATAGGGGTCTCAGTATTATGCCGAGGCTGGTCTCTAGGCCTCAAGTGATTCTCCCACCTCGGCCTCCCAAAATGCTGGGATTACACACATGATCTACCTGGCCCAAATACATTAATTTTAATCAATTTTTATATATGTTGTATGTGTTTTATGTAGGAAAATCATGAAAACAGGAAAATAAAATATTTTTGAAAATCACTCATGATCCCATTACTCAGAGATAACCACTAGACTCTCATAGATTCTGAGCATAGAATTTACTAAGAGTTTTAGAGTAGTCTTATAGTCTCAAGAGTATTCAGATTGAATGGATGTTTAAAAATGTTTTTTTAAATTAAATTTCAACTTAATTTTTTAAAGTAGTATGACCACCTGATCCTTCCATTCACAAACTACCATTATCATGTTAGTGTTTTCTTTTTTAAAATTTCAGTCTGGGGGCCAGGTGCAGTGGCTCATGCCTATAATCCCAGCACTTTGGGAGGTCGAGGCGGGCGGATCACAAGGTCAGGAGATTGAGACCATCCTGGCCAACATGGTGAAACCCAGTCTCTATTAAAATACAAAAAATTAGCCGGGCACAGGGGCGCGTGCCTGTAATCCCAGCTACTTGGGAGGCTGAGGCAGGAGAATTGCTTGAACCTGGGAGGCAGAGGGTGCAGTGAGCCCAGATCACGCCACTGCACTCCAGCCTGGGTGACAGAGCGAGACTCCATCTCAAAAAAAAAAAAAAAAAATTCAGTCTGGGGTCCATTTGCAGTTCATAAGTGTGATGATTGGGTTTTCACACACGTGAGAGATGTGTCTCCCTCAAATCTTATTACCCATCTGATGTGAAAAAATAATAAAATTTCAGACTGTTTTCCTGCATGTAGCCACACCAATAATAACAATGACATTTATCGAGTGCTCTGCGTTTGTCAGTCAGTTTGTTTGCAAGCACACAACTGAGAAAGCAGCGCTGGCACCTTGTCCTCTACCAGGATGATCAACTGCACCAGTAGCAGAGTCAGGGGAAAAAACAACTTTATATCTGGAAACAAACACATAGAGCAAATCACCCTACCTTCAGGATAAGCAAAGCTTTGGGCCCCTTTCTGTGAATTATGATTCTCAACAGAAACAATGTAACCCCTGTGTAGTGAGTTGAATGATGAAACCAAATATATCAAATCCTAATCTCTAGAACCTGTAAATGTCACCTAATTTGAAAAAGGGGTCTTTGCAAATGCGATTAAGTTAAGGATCTTGAGATGAGGAGATCATCCTGGATTAACCTGGTGGGCCACAGATGACATCACTAATGTCCTTGTAAAGGAGACACAGGGAGATGAGGTTACACTCGGAAGAGGAAGAAACAGAGATTAGAGGGATGTGGCCACAAGTCAGGGATGCTGCCAGCCACTTGAAGCTCCAGGAAGCAAAGGTTCTTCCCCAGAACCTCCAGAGGGTGCCTGGCCCTGCTGACACCTTCATTTCAGGTGAGTGAAATTGATGTTGATCTTCCTGAAATTGATGTTGAACTTCCAGCCTCTAAAACTCTGAGAGAATAAATTCTTGTTGTTTTAAGCCAACAAGCTTGTGGTAATTTGTTTTACAGCAGCCCCAGAAAACAAATATGCTGATTTTTTAAAACACAAACAAAAAAACCCCACCCAAACCTGGACTGTGTCTTTTATTCCAGCAGTCCAGTTCTGCTAAAGTCTAAACTTCTTTGTAAACACTGCAAGCAAAAACATTTTTGTCTCTTAGTGCTATTAACTGCTTTTTTAACACAGCTATTTACATATTATTTAGATACATCTTAATCACAGGGCATACATAGTTTCCTCCCGTCTTTCATTTATCTTTTTTAAACAAAGGCACACTACCTGTGGGGTAGCCCTGCTCCACAAGGACTAGTTAAACAAACAAACAAAAAACAGAAAACAAATTCTAACTATTTAGAACTCCTCTTAATAATATAGACAACTCGTTTCCTAGTATTAGTTAAGGTAAAACATTGATGATTTCAGAAATAGCCTCCGAGAATCCTTAGATTTCTAATGAAGATGGTATTTGGGATGAGAAGCTCTAGACCACCACAGCTATGTAAAACCACTCCCTGGGAGGTGTCAGAGACCCAGTTGTTCAGTACACTTGTGCAGAGGCAAGGGAGTGCCACCACTGGCCAGCATGCTCTCTCAAAGGCTGGAGAACCCTGAGAAGAACAGCCAGCAACAAAGAAGTGTAAGAATAAAAATAAAAAGCAGCCAAGGAAAAGGAGCTGGGGAGGCCAGCCTCAGTGGCAGCATGGCAAATGGCAACAGGGGTCGCAAGCTGCAGGCTGAGAGAAGACTGGAGCCTGCAAGTAAGCTGAGAGAGAGAAGCACATGGAAAGTGGAGCCTGTCACTTTAAAGACAAAGATCACTCTAAGGCATGTGAGGAAAACATAAAGGACCCTGCACGAGATGAACACTGGAGACATTAATGGATGCCAGTCACTGCTCCTTAGGCAGTGCGTGCTGCCCATGGTTTATGTCGGTTCTGCAAACCTGCCACGCCACCCACACCTGACTGATGATGATGCTCAGCACTGGTCCTCCTGTCTGTTTCACCAGGCCAGACTGCATTTTCTATTATAGAATTTTTAATTACAAATCAATTAAAAATCAAAGGTTATCTACCAGGTCTTCCTCTCAGACACTCTCATTTCATACCATGTTTTTTTTTAAGTGTTATTACAGTTCTAGCTAAATAATTATTTACGTCACTTTTACTTAATGTCTGTCTTCCCTGACAGGCTGTATCTCCCACGAGGTCGATGGCAATGTCTGTCTCAATCACCATGCATACTCAGTCTCCTAACCAGTGACTCTTGGCACTTGATATATTTCTAAAAATAAGTTTTTTATTATCCAGCTTGTTCTCTGAGGGCACCAGCTATCAGAAAGAAGCCAAATTGCTAAAAATCAATATGCTGAAATAAAAAATATATAAAACAACCAGTTTGCCAGAAGCCAATTTGCCAAAAATCAATGTGCTAAATTTACCAAAACATTGTTTTCTTGTAGCTGTTTATGAAGTTAATCGAAATTCATAGTAGATTGAGTGGTTTTAAAAGCTTTTGAATATTTTAGGGACGCTTTAGATGACAATTTTTTCATTTTGTCATAAGAGCAGTATTTTAGTAAATGTTCATTTTATTGAGATTTAAGAATTCTAGGGAGATTTGGACTTCTATTGAATAGATTTAACAGTAAGGTAAATGTGATAGTGTCCTGTTCTCTTATTTCCTTTCCATTGCTTATTTCCTTTCCATTGTTTCGGACAGTTTTTGGTTTTCATGTTGAATCTGTCGGCCCACTGCTACTGAGTTGACAAATCCCACTGAATACATGTCCCAGATACTAGATAATAACAAATTAGCTGACATAGGATGATTTTGGCCATTTCAGATTTCTTTAGCTGTTTTTAAGGTCATTTTCTATTATTTTTCAGTTTAACCATTCTTTAACAACCAGAGTGACTTAGCCATAATTTGGTGCTTCTGGCAACATGTTAAATTTTATCATGTCACATGTGAAGGGGTCATTTCAAGCATCTGAGTATCTTTCCATCCTCTGAATGTCATTTAAAATATTTTGAATTTTAGGCATCTTATCATTCTTTTACTAACCATTCAAAGAGTATATCAGCTTAAAATTTGTATTTCTAAAACATCATAACCACAATTTCACCAGTTCCCATTGATATGGTTGTTCTGTGTCTGTTCTCAGCAAATTCATATTTTTGATGAATATATAGGATACCTGAAATTGCAACTGTTGACTATAAATATGCTTTTCTGAATATCAAACATATAATAAAACAATTAAACCACTTATACCCATAGTTTTTAAGAAGTTGATTATTCCTTGAAATGCTTCTATAAATATAGAAAAGGAAAACTCTGCAGTAGAACTTTCTAGAAATTGTCATAGCTATTAAACAATTCCATCTTATAGTTCATCTTTAAGTAAAGTTTTTTAATTTTGTATGTTTTATTGGTATGTAATCAATGTACATGTTTTCAGGGGACATGTCCTAATTTAATATACTTATATTATTTGTGAAGACCAAATCAGTGTCATTGAGATATCCATCACCTTAAATAATTATTTTTTCCTTAGTAAATTTGATGAAGTGACTTAGAAAGCAGCATTATTTGAGTAATTGATTAAACATGGTTTTAAATGATAAATTTTAAAAAACTAAAAAAAAATAAACTGCCTACTTGTAGAGGGATAATGGAGACATGGAAAGTCTCTCCAGTATGGCACCCTGACAAGGCTTTTGCAATTATTCCACTCTTGGCTCAATAGAAAAGGAGTCTCTATATAAAGAGGATTATAGCAGAGAAAGGGATGTCTAATTCAAAGGAAAATAGAATCCCTCTTTATCAGCCGATGTTAGTATGCTTCTAAGAAGCTTGCCTAGGACTTTTATAAATCTCAACTGTATCTGAGGCAACAGCTTATAGAAAGCAAATGGTCATTTAAGGTGCCTTTAAGATGCTAGACTTCTACATCCATAGAACTGGTTAAAAAAAAAAAAAAAACTTCGCAAGTAACAAGATCTTTTTTCTTTTTTTCTTCTATTAGGTAATTGAAAGTGAGTATTTAATTGACACCATCACGCTGGGAGCTGTGTTTATAGAAAGCGGATGCCTAGGGATAGGAAAAGTCAAGCTGAACACTACACTTTGATGAGGTAGTTGGGAGATGGATTTTTCTGTCTGAGACCCAAGCTTGAACCTGAAGAAGATTTCACAGTTGAACTGTCACATTTTTTAATGGCTGTGGGCAAAGGTCTTAGGTTCTGATGTGATTCATGTCAGATGTCAGTGGAGCTGGGAGTGTTTTTCCTGGCTGGCCCTCAGCATTCAGTCCCCCATATTTAAGAAGAGGCCCATTTCTTAGGAACAACTGGCAATGGGATAATGATCTCACAGTTTTAACAAGGTTGTGAGATTATATTGGGTGATTTCTCACTACCTGCTCCTGATTTTCCTTTTGGTAGGTAGCTTAACAGATATGTTGAATTTTATAAATTTCTTCTCTAACATTAGTCAATTGGATTTAGGGTTTTTTTTTTTTTTTCCATTCTTGTCTTGTGTGTTTCTCATTGTATTCAGGTGAATATTTTGGTTTGCTCCTGAACTTTTCTTATTGCTGTGAGAGAAGTTATAGCTGGCAAATGGCCAGAATTAAAATAGATATTATAATATAGTTGCTTCTTAATTACTCAATGTGAAGTAACCACGCCACCGTAAATTTATTCCCATCTTGTGGTCTCCTGCTCCTCTGGTTTTGGACCCGTTTAATGGTGTGTACTTTAGGAAATCAAAACAATCTTTATGCTAGGTAAATCTATGGCAAAAGTTTGAAGCAAAATTTAAACAGTTTTAGCAAGAGCTGATGTTATCCCTACCCACTTCTAGTGGGGGTAATTAATTCAACATTTAATACACATGAACACTGTGAGTGTATACTTAACATACCCAAATCATCTTCATCATGAGACTTAGTTTACTTAAATGGAAGCGATAAACTGGATAGCACAAAACCAGATTTAGCTAGATTGCTGTAGTGTTGAAGTGACTTGGATGGAGGTCTAGAAAGCAGCCTTATTTTAATAATTGATTGACTATGAAATTGACTCTAAAAATGTCAATCAAATCTTGCAGCTCCTCCTATCAATAGGCAAATTCTATTTCCCTATCCTCTGAATCTGGGATGGCTTAGTAACTTGCTTTGACCAGTAAAATACAGTCTAAGTGACATGGTGCAAGTCCAGATCCTGAACCTCAAGAGGTTTTGTAGTTGCTGCTCTTGCTGTACTTGGAAACCTGAAACTACTATGTGGCCAACCTAAAGGATGAGGGGCCACAGAGGAGAACCAAGTGCCTCAGAAGATAGCCTGCCAACTGCCAGACATGTGAGTGGGTCTATCCTAGATCACCAGTTAGCCCTCTCACCAGTTCACACACAGTTTCTTGAAAAATCCCAGCAGAGATCAGCTGAGCCAGCTCAGACAAGAACAACACAACCCACCAACAACCCACCCACAACACTTTGAGCTAAATAAAATGGTGTTGTTTTAAGCCACCATGTTCTGTTAAACAGCAATAGTAAGTAATACAGCTGGTTTTGTATTTTATAGCTTTGAATCTCCAAGAGCAGCCTCTATCACAAAGGAACTCAATAAATACCTGATGATTGGTGATATGGTTTGGCTGTGTCCCCACCCAAATCTCATCTTGAATTCCCACGTGTTGTGGGAGGGACCTGGTGGGAGGTACTTGAATCATGGGGGCTGGTCTTTCCTGTGCTGTTCTCGTGATAGTGAGTAAGTCTCATGGGATCTGATGGTTTTAAAAAGGGGAGTTTCCCTGCACAAGCTCCCTTCTCTTGTCTGCCACCACATAAGACGTGACTTTCACCTTCTGCCATGATAGTTAGGCCTCCCCAGCCACATGAAACTGTAAGTCCAATAAACCTCTTTCTTTTGTAAATCGCCCAGTCTTGAGTATGTTTTTATAAACAGTGTGAAAACGGACTAATACAGTAAATTGGTACCCAGAGTGGAGCCCTGCTGAAAAGAGACCTGAAAATGCTGAAAAGATACCTGAAAATGTGGAAGTGAATTCGGAACTGGCTAACAGGCAGAGGTTGGAACAATTTGGAGGTCTCAGAAGAAGACAGGAAAATATGGGAAAGTTTGGAACTTCCTAGAGACTCGTTTAATGGCTTTGACCAAAATGCTAATAATGATATGGACAATGAAATCCAGGCTGAAGTGGTCTGAGATGGAGATGAGGAACTTGTTGGCAACTGGAGCAAAGGTGACTCTTGTTATGTTTTAACAAAGAGTCTGGTGGAATTTTGCCCCTTCCCTAAAGATATGTGGAACTTTGAACTTGAGAGAGATGATTTAGGGTATCTGGTGGAAGAAATTACTAAGCAGCAAAACATTCAAGAACTGACTTGGGTGCTGTTAAAGGCATTTCGTTTTATAAGGCAAACAGCATAAAAGTTTGGAAAATTTGCAGCCTGACAATGCAATAGAAAAGAAAATACCATTTTCTGCCTGACAATGCAATAGAAAAGAAAATACCATTTTCTGAGGAGAAATTCAAGCCGTCTGCAGAAATTTGCATAAGCAACAAGGACCTGAATGTTAATCCCCAAGATAATGGGGAAAATATCTCCAGGGCATGTCAGAGGTCTTCAAAGCAGTCCCTCCCATCACAGGCCCAGAGACCTAGGAGGAAAAGATGGTTTCGTAGGCCAGGCCCAGGGTCCCCATGCTGTGTGCAGCCTAGGGACTTGGTGTTTTGCATCCCAGCCATGGCTGAAAGGGGCCAACATAGAGCTCAGGCCATGGCTTCAGAGGGTGCAAGCCCCAAGCCTTAGCAGCTTCCATGTGGTATTGAGCCTGTGAGTGCACAGAAGTCAATTACTGAGGTTTGGGAACATCCACCTAGATTTCAGAAGATATATAGAAATGCCTGGGTGTCCAGGCAGAAGTTTGCTGCAGGGGTGGGGCTCTCATGGAGAACCTCTGCTAGGGCAGTGTGAAAGGGAAATGTGGGGTCAGAGCCCCCACACAGTCCCTACTGGAGTACCACCTAGTGGAGCTGTGAGAAGAGGGCCACTGTTCTCCAGGCCCCAGAATGGTAGATCCACTGACAGCTTGCACTGTGTGTCTGGAAAAGCTGCAGACACTCAATGCCAGCCCATAAAAGCAGCTTGGAGGGAGGCTGTACCCTGCAAAGCCACAGAAGCAGAGCTGCCCAGGGCCGTGGGAGCCCACCCCTTGTATCAGCATGACCTGGATGTGAGACATGGAGTCAAAGGAGATCATTTTGAAGCTTTAATATTTGACTGTCCCACTGGATTCTGGACTTGCATGGGCCCTGTAGCCCCTTTGTTTTGGCCAATTTCTCCCATTTGGAATGGCTGTATTTACCCAATGCCTATACTGCCATTATATCTAGAAAGTAACTAACTTGTTTTTGATTTTACAGGCTCATGGGTGGAAGGGACTTGCTTTGTTTCAGATGAGACCTTGGACTGTGGACTTTTGAGTTAATGCTGAAATGAGTTAAGACTTTGGGGGACTGTTGAGAAGTTATGATTGGTTTTGAAATGTGAGATTTGGGAGGGGACAGGGGTAGAATGAAACATGAGATTTGGGAGGGGCCAGGGGAGAATGATATGGTTTGGCTCTGTCCCCACCCAAATCTCGTATTTAATTCTCACGTGTTGTGTGAGGGACCCAGTGGGAGGTGCTTAAATCATGGATGTGGGTTTTTCCTGTGCTGTTCTCGTGATAGTGAATAAGTTTCACAGGATCTTATGGTTTTAAAAAGTGGAGTTTCCCTGCACAAACTCACTTCTCTTGTCTGCTGCCACATAAGATATGCCTTTCACCTTCTGCCATGATTGTGAGGTCTCTCATGCCATGTGGAACTGTGAGTCCAGTAAATCTCTTTCTTTTGTAAATTGCCCAGTCTCAGATATGTCTTTATCAGTGGCATGAAAATGGACTTAATACAATTGGCATGAGCATCAAGGATACAACATTTGTATCTCATAAGATGCACCCATAGCCACAGGCAAGATTTGACTTTTAGAAAAATTCCTTAGGCAGTTGAGGTTTGCGCCTTTAATATTGCAATTGCAATTTGTTTCAACTGAGGATTTATTAGGATGATTGCTGTTTATGTGAGTATATGTAAATTAATCCATTATTTCATTCCTTCACCAGGACAGAGCTGTTTAAAAAAAATTAGCTTTACTGAGATACAATTTATATACCATAAAGTTCACCTGTTTAATGTGTACAATTAAATTGTTTTATATATTTACAGAGTTGGGCACTCACCATGATAATCAAACTTTAGAATATTTTCAATATCCTCAGAGAACACAGCTTTTCACTTCATTTTTTCTATTACTAATAGCTAATACGGCCCTTTAACCTTTCATTTAATTTTATAATAACCTATTTCTTGCATTATCCTCATTTGCCATATTGCAACACAGGAAGTGTGCATTGTTACTAAACAAACATGCTATTGGACACATGGTATTGGGGGACAACACACACTGGGCACCTGTTGTAAGAGTTGGGGGAGGGAGAACATCAGGAAGAATATCTGATGGCTGCTGGGCTTAATACCTGGGTGATGGGATGATGTGTGCAATAAACCACCATGGCACATGTTTACCTATGTAACATCCTGCACATGTACCACTGAACTTAAAATAAAAGTTGAAAAACAAAAGAAATGAATGCTATAACATTTGGAATCCTGGACTATCACACAAAAATCCTAAAGGGATAATAAAAAAACACTGAGTTCAAATATCATTTACATTACAGGACCTTATTTAGCATATTTTGAATTTGAAGCACTGGTATAGCTTAATAATAAGTCATTTTCAAAAATGAAAACAAGCAAATTTAGATGGCTACACTTCAAATTGCTATTAGAAAGGATGAAGAAGAGTTAAATTACAGAAGCTGCAGCACGAAATCTGGAAATAAGGATGAGGAGAAAGATAAATGAAAACAGTTGAGGGTACGTGGCACACTTCTGAAAGTGTTAGAAAACACTTTTCACCACTCTTTCGTCCAATGTGGAATACTGTCAAATTAAAAGTCCTTCACCAAATGCTTCACAGTTCACTATGTTAAGACATGTTTGTCAATTAAAGCACATCTCCAACTGTATGGCAAAAATGGCAGGAAAACAGATTCATTTTATAGAAACGAACTATGTAGCTCTCTTTATGTGTATCCGTCTATTCCCTGAGAAAAGGTTAACCTAATTATATTTTTAAAGCATTTTAAATTATAGACTAAAGCAATGGTATTAGCAATGACTTATTGTTTTATTTTTAGTGTATCAAGCTTTAGGTAAAAGAAGAGAATCAATCCCAGAGATTCAAAGATATTAAAGTGCTCATGAAGATCAATTGGTAATTATTCCACAGCAGTGCTTAAAGCCTCAGGGTTAGGCACCATGTTAAGGAGAAGATATAGATGAAAATCAACCTCTTACTCTACTTTAAAAAGATCCTTCAGGATATCTCTGGAAAGTAGATGTATTTCAAATTCTAGATCCCTATAT
Organism: Symphalangus syndactylus; assembly: GCF_028878055.3. Lineage (NCBI taxonomy): Eukaryota > Metazoa > Chordata > Mammalia > Primates > Hylobatidae > Symphalangus > Symphalangus syndactylus. Next base: position 78,910,330 of record NC_072428.2, on the reverse strand, counting down.
CCTATGAGTTCTGGTCATAAATGACATTAATCAAGCCCTTGCCCCTGTGGTATAGAAAAAAATCCAGGAAGTTTAATGTGACAAACATTTCTTGATCCCTTTAAATGTGCTATAGGAGACATAAAGGTAAAGAACACGCCACTTCTGCTGGAGCAACCAGACAGCATTACTCCTTGCTTTTTCCCAAACACCAGGTTTCCCCAAACAGGGGAGGGGCAACGGAATGTAGTCTCACTCGAATATTTTCCAGTGTGTAAGCATCCATTTATTAATTATTAATACCATATCTACAAAGAAAGTTTGTGGAGACTTACAGAAAATTATACACACACACACACACGCACGCACACACACACATAGAGTTGGTTCTCCTGTATCCATGGGTTCTGTGTCCAGGATTCAACCAATCTTGGATAAAAAATATTTGGAGAAGAAAAAAACATCTGTACTGAACACGTATGTACAGACTGTTTTTTCTTGTCCTTGTTTCCTAAGTAATACAGTATAAAAACTATTTACATGGTATTTACACTGTATTACATATTATCAGTAATCTAGAGATGACTTAAAGAATACAGGTGGATGTTCATAGCTTATATGCAAATACTACATCATTTTATGTAAGGTACTTGAGTATACATTGAGTTTGGTATCTGAGGGGGTTCTTGGAACCAATCCTCCACAGATATTGAGAGATGACTATACATACAAAATTAAAAGAAAGACAAAAAGACAAGAACTGGTAGATAATAATGTGAGAAAATCTAGGGTAAGGGAATCTCCTACAGTTTAACACTACAGTTTCCTTCTATAAGTTGGCTGAACTCCTCATCTAATAGAGGAGGAAATGCTAACTGGCACAGCTCTAAACTCTAAGATGCCTGCTGCATGGGTCTGTCCTGGGAAACAGTGACTAAAATAGACAGCCATGTGCTGAGCAGCACTTTTATAAAATATTCAGAGATAGGTGTATATGGCTGTGTAGTATAGCTTCAATAAATATCAGGAACCTAATACTGTAAAAATATTTCTGTGGAAAGCCAGAGAAACCTAATCCAGGTATGTAGTGTTCTGGTGATGGGACTTGATACAAGGATATAGCTCAAAGCATACAGAAGAACCAAAGGCTAATATTTCTTACCCATTTCTTTAGAGGTATCAACTGTTAGAAAATGCAGAGCAGGTCATTAAAATTTAAGATTATTGGGATTAAAAACTCAAGATCATTAGACTTAGAGTGCATTCATTCTGTAATGAGACTGTAAGCATCAGGACTGGATACAGCAAAACTAATGTTCACTTGTAGAAATTCATTCATATGTATTTAGTGATCACTTTCTACGTACCAAACACTAATTTAGAAGCCAGAGATTTGGTAGAGAACAATGTATGCTTGGTTTCAGTCATTACTGAGCTTACTGTAGAGGATGGAGAAGGTAGAGAAATAAAGAACAAATATTTTTAAATGATAATTTCAGATGGTATGTACTAGGAAGACACTAGTAAGAAAGAGTAATAACAAGATTGATGCCATTTTTCATTTTGACTGCTGACAGCCTTCTGCCCCATCACAATCCTGTCCCTGTCTGCTCCACATGTGGGCACATTAAGAAACCCCAGGTACTTCCTCCTTTGGTGCTAGCAGGAAGTTCAAACCACATGGGCCCCAGGTTGAGCACAGGAACCCTCAGCTAGTCCTACCCCCACCGACCATGTAACCCCAAGCTCATCTCCATTTCCTACTTTCTGAAACCATTTGTGGACCAGTTTGGGAGCCCACCCTGTTCTCTCCAGAAAGCTCATATGCAAGTAATAAACCTTTACATATACTTTTGATGTGTGTGTGGCATCATGGTCTTGACTTTCCAACCAAAGTTTAGTTGGAGGGTCTATCTTGCCACCAGGGAGTGACCACATCATGAAAACTGGTCAATATCTCAGGATTATAGGCACAATAAGAAGAGAAGCCAGGTCTCTCGGGGCTGAGCTTCTGAAAGTTCAGCATCACTTCTGCTATAATCTACTGGTCACAGCAAGTCACCAAGCCAGCCCAGACCCAACGGGGCATGGAAATAGCCTCCAGCTCTTGAAAGAAAGAGTTGCAAGAATTTGTGGCCATTTTTGCAATCCACCATGACTATTTAGCTGAATCTAACTTGCTACCATCCAGTTTACTCATTTCATGATGAGTAAAAATATCATAATAAAGATCATGGCTGGTGATTTTATTCTGATGGAGGGCTTCTCTTCTTTTTTAAGAAGTGAGGGCTGTGGTCCCAATGAGCCAAATCTTACTTATCTTTGTCCCCATCACATTGACCATAGAACCTGCATATCTTAGGCTCTGAATGACAGCTGTAGAAGTGAACTAAAATCAATTTTAAGTTAAGAACAATGTAATAGCTGAACCACAGGAATTAAAGGAAAAAATCTGTCATAAAACATTTTGAAAAAAATCTTCCATATATGTTCATACATTATCTCACAACACATTCACATTTTTCAGCCATTTGAACACAGTGGTATCAAACTGAGGTCTCTTGTCAGGTGGATGACAAAGCCACTCTGGATAATTCTGACAGTTTAATAACATAATTAACCACCTGATCTGTAGGAGGGTGAGTCATGATGAGCTTCCTGACAGAGCTGTGAGAGGATACAACTGCTCATCTTTGGAAGTACAATGCACACACCCACAATTGTATATATGCCCTTTAGCTAAAGCACTGAATTAGGACCCCCACTGGAAAGGAAACATGTCTATTTGACAATGGATATTGCTACTTTTCCTAGTCCTCAAAATGCCCTTCTGCATTTGCATCTGTTGAGCAAAATAGTTATTGAATATGCTAAAACTGTGCTAGGTACTGGGGACAAAGAAACATGGAGGATTTTTTGACGTGAAGAAGGAAACTAACAGTTGATATATTACTGTATGCAAGACATTCTGTTAGTCTCTCCACACATGCTTTCTACACAACACATAAAACAACCCGATAAGGTGGTTGCTATTATTTTCATTTTACAACTGAGGATACTGAGACTATCACAGAGTAAGAATTTGCTCTAGATCATTCAGTAAATACATGGCAGAATCTTGATTCAAACCTTGGTCTGCCTGAACCTACACCCAGCCTCTTTCCATCAATATGGCTTAATATCAGCCTGCAACAAGGGGTTTCTTCCAGCTATGCAAATGTTCCATCAGTTGTTATTCACTGTAACAACATTAAATGTCTACTACAATCATAAAGGGAAACCTCCCTCCTTTTCCCAAATGAATCTCTCTCTAGATTCCATTTCTACATCATAGCAATTAGGCTGGGATGATGTGTTCATCAAAGTGACCCTGGTGAGTGAATTGCCTAATCCTTCATGTCAATCCCAAGTACACATGCAAGTAAAAAGAAAAAATATATGGACCCTAAGTCCAACTCTTCTGTGCCAGAAACACTATAGTTGCCATAGTGATTATTTCAACAGGCAGAGTTAAGAACCTTATGGAAATGAGTAAAACTAAGATATATGAAAATTTACTGTAAAAGTAAAAAGACAATTTTTGTATATTTTTTCCAGAAAACTCTTATGGAAGTCTTTTTTTTTTTCTGAACTGGAAACTCAAAGCACAAGTCAAGAGTAGATCAGTCCTCAGCTCATATACTGATGGCGAATGAGAAAGAGCTAATTAGGCAGGCAGTTGCTAGCAGGATGACCACCTCACTTCATTTAAAGGGAAGAAACACAAATGAAGCCAACCAAACTTATGATGTCTATACATGCCTGCTACTGAACACCAGCTTCTGACATCCATGAGGAAGAACTATCCTTGCTCCTTCCTTCACTGCTTCCTATTCAATCACCGAGTTTTGCCCATTTATCCAGGTATCTTTTATCTTACTGCTACCACTACCTGCAGTTGGATAGCAATCCCTTTACACCTGGATCTGCCTCCTCTTAACCAGCTGGTCTGATCCCAGACTCCTTCTAACTCCAAAGTCCTCTTTTCCCAGATAAACTGTCTTTGTATATGACGTTGATCATGCCACCATCCTGCTCAAAAACCTTTTATGGCTCTGTATTTCATCAAGTATCTAGTCGAAACTACTTCAATTTCCCTCCTCTACTGCTCTGCAATTCCTGCTTCCACTGGCAGGTAGGCTACTCCTGTCACAGTCTCCCAAGGATGCCATATGCATCCCTCTTTATGTCTTCTACTTGAATCATCAGTGTTCTCTTCTTCTTATCCAAGGCCCAGGTCAAGTCTCCCCTCTTCTGTGAAGTCCTCCCTGATAAGTGCAGCCATTAACTTTATAGCACATACAAGTTGTTTCTCAAAGTTGGGTATAAAATATTATCATGTGCTGTCCTACAGTTCATCAGTACTTCACCTGTGTTATTCTGGTATCCTCAACTGTTTTAGGGTAACTTTGGGTGTAATTATGTTTTATATATTGGAAGTACGTGTGTGTGTTTGTGTGTGTGCATGCACATACATGAGTGTGTTTATGGTTAATTATCAATTGTGGACTGTCAATTAAATCTCACACCAAACATTTGTGTATTCTCATGAGTGATAATTTATATCAATTTAACATTAATTAATTTATTTTGTATTTTTATTTATTCATTTATTTTTTTGAGACAGTCTTGCACTGTCACCCAGGCTGGAGTGCAGTGGCACAATCTTGGCTCACTGCAAGCTCTGCCTCCCGGGTTCACACCATTCTCCTGCCTCAGCCTCCTGAGTAGCTGGGACTACAGGCTCCCGCCACCACGCCCGGCTATTGTTTTTTTTTTTTAGTAGAGACGGGATTTCACCGTTTTAGCCAGGATGGTCTTGATCTCCTGACCTCATGATCCGCCCACCTCGGCCTCCCAAAGTGCTGGGATTACAGGTGTGAGCCAACGCACCCGGCCAATTTAACATTAATTTAAATATTCCCAGAACATTTATTACATTTATGATAACTTTTATTTATTTTTTTTGAAGTAGGCTCGTTGTCCTATAAGTCCCAAATCCATGTAACAAAAAACAACCCATACCCCATAAACTACCGGAATGTTTTAAAAAGTTAAAGATTCTGTCAGGTAACCCCAACAGTCTTCTCTTTTTAAAGAAGCAATAAAATAACCAAGACCAGGGTTTTCAGAACAATTTGGTATTTCCCTTCACGGATCGTTCACTCATTCATTCATTCATTCAACTAAATAGTTCCAGGGTGCTTATTAGATGCTAGAAGCTGTGTTAGTGCTAAGGATACCATTAATTTTATTGGTATTAAAACTACCTATAGATAGTTTCTAAAAAGCCAAGAGGAAAATGCAACTTCATAGGAGAAAATATGTGGAAACTGCTAGATATTCCACAATCTAGTAATAGCTGAATTAGGTTAAGGGACGAACTGGATTGTTCTGATAAAGAACTTGTTCTAGGACCTTTTGATTTCTTTCCCAATTTCTGCCATGGATCAAAGTTTGATTGAGGTTGGTTAGAACTGTTTAATCATCATAGTTTTCCAATTTTTTTTTTTTTCCTTTTTTGTGCTTTGGGGGAATATGATGTGGATGGCTTCCAGGGTAGAGATTAGAAACAACAGTGTACTGAGCCTCATCAGTGTTTTAGTGTGGGAAGTACAGTTTTTCTGCTTTTTAATGAATTCTTGCACAACCTAATGGCTTTGCTCCAAAAATGTCCTACTGGAGTGGAGGATTATCTTACATGGGTCATTACACTTCCAAGCTTTAAGCCTCAGAATGAGCATTAAATTAAAATTCCCTGCACCTAGTAGGCAGAACATTGTGACACTCAAAAGATGTGAAAGTGCTAAGTGAATTCGGAGCAATATTATCACCACTGCATATTTACTGAGTTCAACAGGGTGCTAAGTACTGTACAGACAGATAATACAAGCAGTCTATTTAAAAAAAAAGAAAAAAGAAACCACAGCAATAGTCTTATAAGAACTCTCCCATGCATCTGCCCTAGGAATAGACACTGTAACTAGACTTGTTAGAGAGAGTCTCCTCTTTTCAGAAGTATCCTCAAGGTTCTTTAAGCTTTTGTTTGATTTGAACGTAGTCAATTTTCTACAGTTACCATTTATGAATGTGACCAAGTCTCCCAATTTCAAAATTACCATAAGAATGCTGCAGGCATTAAACTGAAGAAGAACTTCATCCCTTTGCAACAGAAAATTATGAACTCAGTTTTCTGGGAAATCTTAAAGAAATCAGTTGTAAAATATGATATACACATTATTATGTTTTTGATTCAACTGGGAAAATATGCATTTTCAAATTTAATAATATTGGTCTTTTTAACTAGCCTTCACTTTTCTGAAAAATGCAAATTTGAAAGCCAAAAGAATTTAAATAGTTTAGTTTTAAATTAAAGAGTGAAAACGATTGAAAGTTAAAGCATGAAGTGAATTTCCTATTTTTAAACAAATCTAGATACAAATAGAGAAAAAATTAAAGTACAGGGTACCCAAGATGTAAGAACCAATATGCATGTGGATGAACACAAAGAATAACTTTGCATATCCAGAAACTAATTGAGTTTCAGAATCCTGGCTTACTTTATTTAAATGCCAGCCCATCAGGGTTAAGAAAAAAATTGAGCACTTTAGAGAAAATGGGTTATAAACTGTCATTGTTGAGTTTAGTGTTCTGACAACTTTGAAAGTAACTACAGTGTAATTTCCCAAGTTGGTAGCTAAAATAATAGAACATCTGGATGCCATTGAAATGCATGACAATCAAGGAGAGAACAGAAAAGCAGTGAGAACAATGCTTTTCCCTTTGCTTATCATTCTTTGCAGTTTTGAACTCTTAGTCCAAACCTCAGTTGTGGTAGTCAAGGGCAACTCCCTTCTCAAAGATTCACGTATGATTTCTAAGATCCCTGGGTCCATCTCTGGGTCTACTTATGGCTTCTAGAAGCTGTATTTTTTACCAACTTGCCTTCTTAGTCTCTTATGTCAGACTTTAAGCCTGAACACCTGTGTGACGTGGTAAGCAGTGTGCAGTGTCTTTTATGAATTGGTCAGAGTGCTGATTTCAAGCTTGTAAGCTGGGGCTGGCCTTTGGAAATGTACACATCTCCAGATAACACCATTTATTAAGCAACTTCAGCCTCATGCATTCTGTCCTTCCGGGAGCAAGTAACCCTACTGTGGAAAACATAATTAAGTTAAACTGTAGGTGGTTCAGAAATATTTGTGTTACCAACTGGCAACCTTATAGATGGTGTTTTCTGCTACAGTTTCTGAACTGCCCTTGTCATTTGTTAGGCATTTATAGTTACATATTTATGCCTTTGGAAATATCTGGGCAAAAGCCTAGATAGCTAAAGCTCCTCTCAGGTAAGAACTAACTGTAAAGTTGAGTTGAGATTAGTTTTCTCTTTCCTCTGTCTAAACACAATGAAAAGAGAAGGTAAGAATATATATTTTTTTCATTTTGATTCAGCTAATATTTACTTAGAGTCTAATAAGTACAAAGTCAGTACCAGGAAGAAAACAAAAACAGTCATTAAGGACCTTGTAATCCATGGTTTCACAACAGACTTATATTCATGAATTATATATTTCTTTACATTTTTACTCTCAAAAAGGGATGTTTTACAGAAGCATATTATTTTTCATGCCCTCCCTCAGTGAAAACCACATTTCAAGGTTGTCTGAAAGTGGGGTTTCTCTGAGTGCAGAGATGACTTATTCTTAGCATGCACATAAGAGTCTTTCCAGAGTCCCTTTTTCTTAATAGCTCCAAGTTGGAACTGATGGGGGATGTGTGGCAGGAGACAGCGGCTGCTCTTCTTTCTCCTCATTCTACCTGCATCATCTGAAGGGATTTTGCTTTTAAACAAGGGAAGGCATATGTGCCCTCTCAGAGACATGTCAAGCCTCAGCTACAGTTTGGTTTGGATCCTTTCTCTCTTTTTACACTACAATTTGTCACCAGTAGAGAATGCAGACAGCTATGCCAAATGCGAATGTCGCTTGCATGCCCACATTTGGCAAATGTTTATCCAGATCTTTAGTTTGGGATTTAAATAATCCATCATCAAGAAGATGATTTCTAAGGTAATATTTAGCTCTGAAATTTTATGATTCTGTGGGATTTATTTGTACTTTTGTGAAAAGGTGCTTACAATATATCATTCTGTCTTCAATGACGAAATGTTGTAAGGTAGAATATCAAACTACACTGGAAGAAAGGAGAGTAGTTGATATTTGTGGGTAACCTGTTCAGATGTCTAAAGTTACATATTTAGGTTACATGTTTAAGTTCTTGATATAATTTTTCAAAGGACATGAATTAATATGCAGTACTCTTTTTTCCAAATGTTTCAAAGATATTTACATAAACATTTCTTACACTGTATAATTTTTCCTTCAATAGATAAAGTAGAGTATTACAGCTCCAGCCAAGGGATAGATTTTTGTTCATATTTGTGTGCAATCTGATCAAGTATTGGAAATAATCAGCCAAATTACATTAGATGATGTCCAGGGTCTTTCCTTTAGCTGATCCACAGGCAGAAGTGAAGGCTAGTAAATGGCTTGAAACTGGGCACCAAACAAACACTACAGAAGTATCACTAGGGCCTCCTGGGGGACTGGGCTATACTCACGCAATATTCTAGAAAAAGTGATACATGGTTCCTACTTAAGGTCATTGGCAACTCTACCCTAGATTGCTATTTAATGAGATCCCAAGCAATGGAAAAAAGTAACATCTTGAATGTAAATATATTAATATAGAAAAATGTCCATAATAAATAAGCAAAGATATGAAACCATATATAGTGTTTATTAGATTTTTTCACAGATTTTATGCAGGATTATATGAAATATATGTGTATACATATATACATAAATGTAAAAGAAAGTTCTGAAAGATTATTTACCAAAATTTAAAACACAATCATCAATTCATGGAAAAACTATGAATATTACTAAATGTTTTTATTTGTTTATCTTTGTCTTCTCTCTTTTTTAATTTTCTTACAATGAACATGTATCATATATTATCATAGTTACATGATTCTCATATTTCTATAATTGGAAATAATTGTATTTTTAAAAATCCTACCATAGGCACTATGTAATTTCTAAAAGTGGAGTTTTGGAACAGGCTTTTTCTCCCTTTCACCTAGGTATGTACTTGCTTTACACCATGAGAAACTGAGTTCACTCTTCCTTACATGTTGATGTCCTTGTGGCATGACAGGAACTTTTAAATGAATTGCTTCTGGAAGCATCATTTTTGAAGATGGGTAAATGGTTTTGTGCATGTATCAAAGCACACATCATGGGTCTGTCACGGCCTTGCACAGAGATATTTGTAATTCTTCATTCAGAGGTGAAGCAAGCATGCCCTGGCTACTGCTGATAGAGACAGAACAACACCTTCTGTTGTGAAAAATGCTAAATAAAAAATCCCATTCTGTTCTGACTGATACCAAACAAGAGCATCTCTAATTCCTGCATACCTCAAGAGTCTGTCTGCTGCTGTTATGTCTCCCTGCCAACAAGGCTGTAATATTGCTTTAAATTTGACTGCAGCCTTTCTGACTTTTTCACCTAATGAGAAGAGGTTCTTAGGCCTTGGATGGTAAAGATGGGACATGCAAAGTTGAGACTTTGCCAAAGTTATTTGCAGTGACAAGAAGAATGCCATATACCATGAAGAGAAAATCTCAGTCATTTGGTATCCTATGGGATTAAAATTTGCTTTCATAGCCTTCAATTCAAAAACAAAGCAAGAACAAATTAAGCCTCTCTCAATATGGGGAAAGTCAGAACACTGGATCGCTCAGTCTATTTTGTGGTACTGGTTGCTTAGTTTAAAGTGCTTTGTCTTTGTGGATCTTCTTAAGAGGGCTACTAATGAGTACTTATACATTTTTAAAAATATTGACATTTTTCTATTTTATTTGAAAGTAGTCACCTAAAAGTAGATTTCATTTCAATTACATAATAGCAAGGTATACGTTAGCCTGGAGCTTAGCCCTACATCTAATTTTAAGACTTATCAGCATTTTTAAAACTCTAGAGTGGCATGCCAGGAATTATAATGGGTACCTCATGAAAAATCTAAGATCTTTCTTCTGAATTATGTATTTATGATCTCCCGAGGATGATCGGAGGTAATGTGATTTAGCAACTGCTTTTAGGCTCCAAACAGGAGCTGGGGTTGGCAAGCCACCTCAGTACGGACTGGAATGCAGTGGGAGAAAGCCCTTCCCTGTTCTGCATATTAGCTGGCACCCCAAGGGCTCCTCAAACCTCTCACCTAGGTGCCTCCTCTGTGTGCTTAGTGTACATTCTGTGGATCTCTGGAAGTACATATCACTATATCTTCCAAAGCATGGATTACCTGGGTTGTGGGTTACCTGGAGCCCTAAACTTCAACTCAGCCAACATTCATCAAGTGCCTATTACAACCCTGGCATTGTTTTAGGTGCTGGGGTACAAAGTGGAGTAATCTGGCCCTTCCTCCTATGGGTGGGCCAGGAAGAGAGAGGATGAGAAATCTCATTGGAGCTCATCTTGCAGCTTGCTAACGAAGCTAAGAATAGCCTAAAGGAGAGGTGGAGTTTGAAACTACCCAGGGCAATGATTTTCAAATGATGATATCTGCTGCTGAATATTAACCATGCTGTGGGCTACCTCCACCGAACATTTCCTAAATAGTCACATCCAGTTTCGTATTTCTACACGATCGAGATTTTGACATCTGAATGAAACATAAAAAAATTCCCATTAGATCTCTAAATGTTAAACACATTGACTGCATTAACAAATAAACACAATTTAAGACCTTAAAGAGGTTATGATTCTGGGAGAAAGCTTAGGGATTTGTGATAAGGCTGGATAGGCCTGAACATGGCTGGCCTGGGGAAATTAGTTATTTGTCCCATCCTGGTCTTAAGACTAACTAATTTATGGAGCTCCTGGATGCTTGGAAATGTTACTGCTGTATTATTGGAGCTTGGGTGCCTCTGTCTACCTATTGGATACTGGTTTAGAAAGCCAGAGAGAAAGACTGTGGATCCAATAGTAGAGATCTAATGACCTTCATCATAGCCATGCCAGAACCATGGTTGACTCATTAGCCTGTCTTAGGAGAATAAGCTATTCCAACTTACATGGTTACAGCTTATTTAAGTGGATGGTGGCCAGCGGAAGCTGATAAATCTCTAAAATTTTGGGATCTTCTTCAGAAAAGGGCCAAAAAAAATTAATGTATTTTTGAGTGCATACCATGTGCCAGGAACTTCTGTAGGCTCATTCATAGATGCTATCTTATTAAAGTATCATAAGTATATTCAACAACTATGAACCAAACTATAAATACAATGCATAATATAAGGCCTTAAGTTTTCTGAATTTTGTCACAAGATGACTGCTTCAGGAATCACATGGAAAATTTTAAAGCTTCTAATCATAATAGCTAACATATTAAACACTTAACATGTGCAATGCACGTGCAACATAAATATCCTTACCAAATCTTACAAAGGTATTATTATTGTCCCAATTTTATAGGTAAGGAGACAGAGGTTTAGATTAAGTAATTTGGCTCTAGGTCACACAGCTAGTGAGTTACTATGTCTGTCTCCAAATCTTGTGCATTAAGCATCTCTATCTACATTTATAATATATTAGTTTGATATAAATGTAAAGGGATGATCACAATTAGGACAGTGTCTTATGAGAGATTTTTTTCACTGTTTGATTGAATAATTGTATAACATCCTTACAGTTCTACACTCCCAAAAGTTAAACAACCGAATTTATTATAGGTTTTCCCAATTTTGAAGGCTGGCATTGTTCCAAGATTCTAACCTATTTTCCTTGGCTCTGACGTGCAGGGCTCTCCTGATTTATTTTCATGACAATGTTCTGCATCCTTACGCTGACAACTCTCTTGGTATTTCAGTAAACCAGTCTTGCCACAAAATAGATGAGGTTGGTAGCCCCCAATTTGCCACAAAAGCAAGGCACTTGAAAGGTCTTGAAACAACAGCTCATTTGAACAAAGCTGTCTGCTGCAAGCAGGAAGCATGCCAAAGTAGTTTTTCCTGATTATTAATAGAAGCACTTGAGTTGAATTCCATATTTTAAACTTGCTGTCATTACATTTTAAATTTTCCCACAGACAGATTTGAAGTCCTCAACTGGGTCAAACACATCTGATATTAGGCATGAGCTTCAGTGGCTTCTGAAGGCCTCGATAAAATTAGACTGGACAGATCATTCTGTAGCTCCGAGAGTGTGTACCATAAAATAAACTAGGAAAGCAACACAAAGAAAAGAAGGAAAAGGAGCTACAGAAGTAAAGGGCAGAGAGTCAATTTACCATCATTGCACTATGGTGAAGAAGCCAGTCTGGGCTCCTAGGATGGGGGATTCACAGTCAGGAGTTCTCATGATTGTCCAGAGCCATGCCGGAAACTCCTAACCTCTTCTCTAAGAAGGTAGAAGCCACTTGTGCAATACCAGCCCTTCAGGGTAATAGGCTCCCTCCCACCAACGCCCAGAACTCAGCCAGAGGTTGAGGCTATTACAGCTGCTTGGCTCAGAAGACCAAAAGGAAGCAGCAACATAGCAACACATTCCGAAACCATTCACAAGTGAAAACAAAGCAGAGTCTCAGCTCCCTACGGCCTGTGTGCACAGCTCAACAAGCTGTGACCTGCCCAGAGCAATTATCTGCCTGTGTACCACGGGTGAGCAGAGCAGTCAAAACTGGCTCATTTCCATTGCCAGGAGGAGCCACTGGGTGGAAGGACCTCCCTAGATCCAAGTGAACTGGTTTCATCTACTGCTGCTCTACTAATTAGTGTTCAGGTTTAAGGAGAAATAAAACAAACACAAACTTTCACAAACAGGTAAATTAGAGGTGGCTATTTACAGAATCAAAGACTTATTCCAGACAACTCTCCCAATAGATATGTGTTTGCCTGCAGCTTATTAATGAGTAGGTCAAACAGGAGCACAGAAAAGCAAAGTTAAAAAGTGAAGAGCTACTGCCAGATGAGATGCTCACACAACTTGAGGTACCCCAAAGATCCACAGCACCCTTCCGTTCCTTGGCTCAGATAGAAATGCCTGTGCGGACAATGTTCAGCTGAGATCCCAACCAAGTCCTCATATGCGGTAATTTCCAATGTCAACAGAGTCTCCTAAGACTCAGCCATAGGCTCATTTCTTATTTATTTTTATGGGCACATTTTAAAAGATGGGTACATTTTAAAAGATGTGAGGTGAAGGGAAGATAAGAAACTAATTACATCCTACAAAATATGTGAATTACTTACTTCATTCTGAGAGGATTACAAATTATGAGGCAAGTAAGAAATCTTCCTTTCTATCAAATGTTGCAAAACAGGGGTTCGTTGGCTTACAGTGTTTCAAAAAAAATGACGGAGTTGTCAACATGTAATATAGAGAGATGTGGAATGCAAATGTGATTTGTTTTTTTTGGGAAAGAAATTAAGACTTCCTGCTGATACTGGGCCTACCTGCTTCCACACCTGCTGCTGGCAGTGCCTCTTTAGAAGAAGGGGCAGGTAGAATCCACTGTTCCTCCCCGTCCACATCCCCACCGCCCCCACGCATGCTGCTCCTCTGAATTACTTACCTACCCAGACCCATGGGCATCTTGTAATCTCTGTTTTGAATGTACTAGCTCTAGAATTAATATTTGCTCTGAAAGGTTTTTCTGTATCAGATTCAATATTTACTCTTTAGACAATAGGGAAATTTAAGTAGTACATCTTCAATTTATACTGGTGGTAAGATCTCAGAAAGGATTATTCTTAAGGGCCCATACCAACCTGGACAGTTCTGTAAAATTAGGAATAGTAACCCTCACTCCCATCTCATAAGCATTCCACCACTACTGCCACCATTACTACCACCACCACCATTAACACCATCTCCACCATCACAATCGTCACTACCATCCTCATCTCCATCATCACCACTGCCACCACTACAGTCACAACTGCCATCTCCTCCACCACAACCACCATCACCATCACTGCCACTACTATCACCACCACCACCACACCACAACCACCACCATCACACCACCACCATCAAACCACCACCATCACACCACCATCACCACCACCATCACAACACCACCATCACCACCACCATCACACCACCATCACAGCACCATCACACCACCATCATCACACCACCACCATCACAGCACCATCACACCACCACCATCACTACCACCATCACACCACCACCATCATCACCACCATCACACCACCACCACCACCACCATTACACCACCACCATCACCACCACCAACACACCATCATCACACCACCACCATCACCACCATCACACCACCACTATCATCACCACCATCACACCACCACCATCACACCACCACCATCACACCACCACCATCACCACCACCATCACCACCACCACCATCACCACCACCACCATCACACCACCAACACCACCACCATCACACCACCACCATCACCACCACCATCACCACCACCACCATCACACCACCAACACCACCACCATCACACCACCACCATCACCACCACCATCACCACCACCACCATCACACCACCACCATCACACCACCACCATCACACCACCACCACCACCACCACCATCACACCACCACCATCACCACCACCACCATCACCACCACCACCATCACACCACCACCATCACACCACCACCACCACCACCACCACCACCACCATCACCACCATCATCACACCACCATCACACCACCATCACACCACCACTATCACCACCACCATCACCACCATCACACCACCACTATCACCACCATCACACCACCACCATCACACCACCACCATCACACCACCACCACCAACACCACCACCATCACACCACCACCATCACACCACCACCATCACACCACCACTATCACACCACCACCACCAACACCACCACCATCACACCACCACCATCACACCACCACCATCACCACCATCATCACACCACCATCACACCACCGTCACACCACCACCACCAATACCACCACCATCACACCACCACCATCCCACCACCACCACTAACACCACCACCAACACACCACCACCATCACCACCATCACACCACCACCATCACACCACCACCATCACATCACCATCACACCACCACCATCACACCACCACCATCACACCAACACCACCACCACCACCACCACCACCATCACACCACCACCATCACACCACCACCACCAACACCACCACCATCACACCACCACCATCACACCACCACCATCACCACCATCATCACACCCACCACCAACACCACTCCTTGTTTAGCTAGACTTGGTATGTCAATGGCCATCCCTAACTAGCCTACTAAAACCTTTTGGGGGGATTATTTAAGAATGACATGAATTTAAAAAAATCTCCTGCTTAGGAGGTATTTGTTCCTGGGCAAGAAGCATTCTTGTAGGTAAAACACTTGGATTTCTGAGAAAGGTATGCTGGCAACACTCACTGAGAAGAATGGACGAAGGAGGCACTCAGGAAGCTAGAAACTTGAAGGCAGGGAAGGAGTTAGGAACCCATGTATGCCACAAGAGGGCCTTCTGTGGAGAGTTTTAACTTGGAAGATAATTCTCCCTTGGGATATGGAGCATGAAGCACGGGAACCCTCAAATTTAGACAGAGATTTTTCTACTGTGTTGTAGTTGCTGCAGTCCCTAATAAAGTCTGATGCATTTGCATAGCCTTGTGAGGTGGTGGTGTGAGGAGGGGTAGGTACAGGCCAGTTGGTGAAATCTGGCTGCTTACTGGTCTGCTAGGGCTGCATAACCAAGGAACAGAGACTAACATGCCTGAAATGACAGAAATTTGTTTTTTTACAGTTCTAGAGGCTAGGAATCTGAGAAGGTATTGACAGGGCTTGGTTTCTTACAACACCTCTCTCCTTGGCTTGTACAGACAGCTGTCTTCTCCCTGTCTCTTCAAATGGCCTTCCCTCTGTACATATCTGTGTCCAAATTTCCTCTTCTTATAAGGACATTAGTCAGCCATATTGGATTAGGGCTCTCCCCAGTGACCTCATTTTAATTTAATGACCTCTTTAAAGACTCTTCTTTCCAAATCCAGTCACATTCTGAGGTACTGGAGGTTAGGATTTTAACACATGGATTTTGGTGGTGGGGGGTGGTGCACAATTCAGCCCATAATACATGATTTACAGTTACTCCTCTGCTGAGTCCAAGCTGGTACCCACCATGTGGACACAGCGTCCTCTCAGATGGGCTTGGTCTTGGAGCTCAGGGCACAGCCCAGCAGCAGAGTGAGCCTTGTCCAGAGCTGGGTGGATGGGGCAGGCCAGAGTACCAGGCTCTGAGGATTAGCTGAGGGGGTGGTGGATGGACAACTAGAGTATGAGAGAAAACCCGCTCTTCAGATGCATAGAGACTGATCCTTGAGGCTGAGTTAACTTGACACCTGGGTCAATCCATTATTACAAAATGAGAGCGAGAAAAGATGATTCAATTTGCAACATTTCGATAAGCTGATGGATATTGGTAGCCATATTTGTTCCATAAAGAGAGAAAGACCTATCCTGGGTACTGCCATGAAGTAGTTGTATGACCTTGGATCACTCTCCTCTTTTCTAGGTCTCAGTTTCTGTATCTATATAATGTGAGAGCACAGTTAGGAATATACGAATTAATAACAGTTTCTTGATGCCAAGACAGCAGCTAACGAAAGTAGCTCCCTACTTGATCTGCAGTTTAGTACTCTAGGAGACCTTACTGTGAAAGTCAAAGGAAAAAATGTCCAGTGGGAAAAACACACTAATTCTAAGAAGAAAATCTTAGTACGTGGCCTAATGCCAGGCCTTGAACAGGCATTTGATAAAGCTTTTATGAAAGGAAGTAAAAACAGAAAGAGTGCATATCTATTAACTATCGAGGTTGATACAATAAGAATAAGCAGGTGAACAAATGAGAGAATGGAAGGAATGAGTGGAAAGAGGTCAGCAGCTGTGTCACAGGGCATTAATTGTGTGTAGTGCCTCCTGGGAGCTCTGGAGCACAGAAGGTGTCATCAACTCTCCTTGTGATGCTGATGCCTGTTCCATGCTGCTATTTTTATACACAGACATACCATTTTTTGAGGGCCCATGGATACTTCCTGCAGAGTTTTCTGAGGGTGGCAGAAAGAGATGCCTAAGGAGAGAAACTTCCATTTTTCTTGAAGTTAAATTACAAAACTGTAGACTGTTTAATGGGTTGAAATGAGCCTGCAGTTCTTCTCTAACAGAAATTATCATCATTTTAAAAGTAGATGCTTTACCAAAGAAAGAAGCTGTTAAGGGTGTACTCTCACCAAAGAAATCAATTTGCATCCTAAGGCAAGAGAAAATGTTATAAAAACTTAATAAAGAGCAATATTTTTTCCCTCAGAAAATAAAACTATAAAAAGGGATGAGAACTTCAGACAGGAAGAAAAAAATATTCACGAGTTGTATGTTACAGAGGACAATGGATGAGTTTGTTAAAAAAAGACAGATACTAAATAATATACATTCCTATGGATCTTGCCTATTCCTCTGTAATCTGTTATTTATACTGACTTCAGTATTACATTTAACCACATTCTCTGGGCTGTTCCAAATTCTATGCATACATATGACATAATTGCTCATCCACTGTCTTTACACTGGTTACTGGGCCTTGTCAGCTTCTTTTTAATTTTTTTTTTTTTTGATTTGCAAATAAAACACTCTCTGTGTTCTCTTTGGGAGACTTTTATCAGAACCATCCAGCCCTGAACAGAGAAGCATTTCAAGATCAAAAGGGAGGCAAATAATAATCTTCAGCAAGCAAGATAAAGATTCACACATAATTAAGCCAGGACTATAGGATTATTTAAGTAGATGTATCTTTTAAGAATAATCGAAGTGCTATAAGCTTTTCAAACTGCTGGAGCCAGTTCAGGAAAAGAAAGGGAACTGGCAGTGTGTTTGTGGAGGACAAGGGGAGGAGGAAGGAGATGGAAAAGAGGGAAAGGGCAAGCGATAGGTGACCAGTGTCTCTGTGTGCCAGGTCTTCCATGCAGTTTATCTGTGAGGCAAGTTTATTAACCCCATTTTCCAGATGAAGAAAAGGAGGATCAAAATTAATTTAACTTGGCAACGCTCATGCAGATGAAAAGAAGCCAAGCATGCCTTCTCTCTGTCTCTACGTCCATGCTCTTTCTTGCATGTTAATTCTCTCCCCTTCAAGGTCTCATTTAGGAGTGAAATAACGTCTTTTAATGTAAGCATTCATTCACACACTTATTGAGCATCCCTTGTTTCCTGAATGCCTTACAGATGCTTGTATACACAGATGAGTAAGACATTCCGTGCTGACCATGGCTATCATTCATGGAACATGTACTGTCTAACAGACAGCGTCCTGAGCATGCTTCACCTGTCATTTAATCTACTCTTTATACCAACCCTATGGTAGGAATTGTTATCCCCACTTTACAGATGAGAGAAAGGGAATCCAGAGAGGTTCAATAGCCCATATAAGCTCTGTGAACAGTACCAAAATACAATCACAAGCACACCTGAATTTAATATCTGAGCTTTCCCACACTACCTTAATTCACTGTCTTGATAAATCAAGTTGCATGCCCACAGGGAGCTTAAACATCTCATAGGTAAAAAACAAGGAAAGAAAACCAAAAACACCCACCCAAAACAACAAAAAAACACAATCCATACAAGTGATTATATAATAAGAAAGAGTTAGTGCATTTATTTCCTATTTCACAGCTGCCTTCTCTGATAATGAAGTAATCAGGGCTAAAGTCACAACCAAAAAACTAAAACGTTAATTCACTGTTTCATTTACATGTCCATTATCAACTCTTGGCATCTGTATGCTGGAATTAGTCTTCTATCTCCACTATAATCATTAACTGGGTATCAAGGAAGGTATATGACTTTGAACAAATGATCTAAAAATTCTATATTTTGAGTTTTATTGTAGGAAGAGAAGATCAGGCCAATATTTTCACATAACAGACTTCCAAACTAGGCAAGAGTTAACACTTTAGAATTCACTGAAGTATAAGCTGTACTTGTGAATTTGCCTACAGTTCTTTGCTGCTCTTGTTGCTTTAGCAAGTCTTTGGATTCTGATAATGACAACCCTCCTTTTATAGTAACAGATTTTAGGCAAATGCTCTACAGACTGAAAAACCCTTGCAGCCCATACACCATCAAGCTAAATATCTTAAACCAATGTATAGATGGAGTGTCAGCAGTATACAACTAAAGTGCTTTCTACAATGGGGAGAGCAAACTACCAACAAATCATTAATGTCCTCCTAGTTATCTATTCAGCAGTGTACCTGCCAGGTCAGCTTCTAAATGGGTCCTTTCAAGAAGAGTCAATTTTATTTTATTGGGAAGGACAGATATGAAATAGAGCCAGAAGGTTAATATGAGTTTAAGAGGAGCAAAAGGTTATCTTGGCAATTAAACACTCTCCAGGAGGTTAACTACCTATATCAGCAGTTTCAAAATTTTGTGTATAACAGACAACTCTATTCTACATTCTCAATGATATCATTTCACTTATTTTTTGCAGGACTAAGTTAAAGTAATATTCCTTCTATGGTCTATTTAGGGAAAAAAAAGAAATGTTGTTCAAACTCCTGCAGCAATGTCATATAGAAGAAAAAATGTGGCCAAAGTTGTACAATTTTAGAGAGCGAGAGTAAGACAGTGTGCATAAGAGAGAGAAAAAGAGAGAGAGAAAAGACAAAGGGAGAGAGAGATGCAGATTGAACTGGTTTCTGAAAGTCTTAGCAGATTTACTAAATGAAACAGTGTGTGTGGCGAGCCTGGGAGCTGGGTAGGGCAACGAGGTTGCTGGAGGGCAAGTTAGTATGATTCTGATGACCTGTGGTTTAAAAATCTTCACTCTAAAGACCACAGAAAAGCCAGTGTGCTGTTGCCAGCTGAAATCATGATAGGATTTGTGTTAGACCTACTTGATCCACTGCCCTTACCCTCATTCAAACCACTATCATCTCTCACCTGGATCTCTATAAAAGCTTCCCACATTTCCCTGCTGCCACTGGTCACCCTTGGCCCCCACCCCAAGCCTGTCTCTGCCCAGCAGGGCAGCTGGCCATCACTTATGACGGCAGTCACATCATGTCACCCCTGCTTAAAGGCTTTCCACTGCACTCAGGAAAAATTCAAAATCGTTACCACAGTCCCCTCTGTTTGCCTTTCCAATCTGCTTTCCTATAACCTCTGTCCTCCCATCCCCATTCTGCCTTTACACTCTTCATCACAGTGGTCTTGATTCTATTTCTTGAACAGAATCTTGGCATCATATCATCAAATGCCATGTCAAACAAGCCCTCCTAACTAGTCTACTGAATGTTGTCTGTCACCCCCTGCTTTCAGGCACTATCATGGAACCTTCTTTTAGTGGCTTCAGAGAGCTTCTTTCTGAAGTTACAGCATTTATTCATTTCCATGTGCTTCCCTATCCTTCCTGCTCACTTTGTGTCCCCAGGACTTAGGGCAGTCCCTGGTACACGGGGTGAGTCCAGGGCTTGCTACCTGGGGCTCCTTCTGCATTTCAGTGGTCTGGAGCTTCTATCTTTCCTGGATAGGGGAGGTGCTGTTAAATCTTTAGAAAGCGTCTGATATTATGTCACCATGTGATAATACTTAAAACCACAACAATCAACAATGATAACCACACTTTACTAAGCACCTACTTAATACCACTGGACTGGATGTTTTACATGTATTTTATAGTTTAATCTCCCAACAACCCTATAAAGTTGTTAATTGCTATGCTGTCCTACTTCCCTCTGCAGATGATACTAGATACAAGTTGAATATCCCTAAAGTGAAAACCCAAATTCCAAAATGCTCAAAAATCTGAAACTTCTTGAGTGCCAACATGATGCTGAAAGGAAATGCTGAATGCAATATTTTGAATTTTGGATTTTTGAATTAGGGATGCTCAACTAAGAATACTGAAAATATTCCAAAATACCAAACATTTCAAATCCTAAGCGTTTTTTAAATTATTTTTTATAACAATGCATAATAGATGTATATAGTTTCAGGGTGCATGTGACAATTTAATACATTCATGTACTTGTAAAGATCAAATCAGTGTACTTGGGTTATCTATCATCTTAAACATTTGTTACTTCTTTATGCTAGAACCATTCTAATTCTTCTCTTCTAGCTATTTTGAAATATGCAATACATTATTATAAACTCTAGTCACCCAAATGATCTATTTAATACTGAATCTTATGTCTTGTATCACACCATGTTTGTACTAATTTATTAGCTTCTCTTCATACTTCCTACCCCATCCCAAGCATTTTGGATAAGGGGATACTCAACTTGTACTGATCAATGATATTCTAGATCCCAATCTGTGTTAGTCCAAGGTACTAAAACATTACTCAGCATTTATGTAAGTCTGTAAAGGATGTGAATCCATTCAGGGTTCTTTTGGGGAGTGAATTCAAATGCTTGGAAAATACTCTTACTCTTTGCTCTACTATAGATCCGTCCTGTGACAGTCACACTGCACCACAAACCTCCTGATGACAGAGACCACCTTGCAAGGGACCGGGCAGTAAGTGATCTCAGCCAGACTCCTCAGATAATGCGACACCCTTCCTGCTTCCTTCTGGGAAGTAATGGGTTCAACTATCTAAGAACACAGCCTTTCCAGGTGTCCTGGACTGTCTTCTGGAAAGGAAAGAAGCCCATGAATATAACATAAGGTCTTATTTTTCGGGCAAATGTACTTAAGTTCTGGACCAGGTAGGTACTGCAGCCTATTAATAGGATTTTGAAAAAAGAATTACTATAATTATTTTTTTTGGCAGCCTGGAGCCTTTTATCTTTATGAGATGATAGTAACGTTTTAAAAGGATTATCATAGTATTGTATGATGATGATAATAATGATAATAATCCTTTATTATATCCAATGCTTTAAGAGTTTTAAAAATACTTTGATATAAAATAGAAGGTTTGATCCTAAGAGTGATCTTTTGAGGTATAAGGGATTGTAATTGTTTGCCAAATTTCATAGTAGGGGAAACTAAGGTTCAAGGCAATTAAATAGCTTCAAGCTATTCACAGCAGGACAGCTTCAAGACCCAGGTAGCCTGATTCCTAGTCCAGTGTTCTTTAAATAAATCATGACTGGTGAGCTAATTTAAAGAAGTAGACCAGAAGAGATTCTATCATAAGATTTGAAGGGTGTGTTTGTGTGCATGTGCACGTTTGTGTGTGTGTGTGTGTGTGTGTGTATGTGTGTTTGTATATGTGTTAGGAGGGGTGGTGGATTCCAGAAAGTGATTCTTAAGAACTAAAAGATTATTTTAGAAGCGTAGACACATTATAAAACCTTAACAGAGCCTTGAGTTCTAAGCATTGTCATCTGTTTCATATCACACCGTCACAATTAGATCACGGTGTCATACAAAATACCCAGGCTTCAAGCTTCCCAATAAAGACACTCGATGCTTCAAGAAAGAATGTTCTGCAAAGCTCTTTCATATTTATTTTCTCATCTCATAGCTTTTTAATGTCTCTCCAGAAATAACACTTTTAGAGTTGATTTTGCTGCAGTTTCTCTCTTAATGAATTAAAGGAGTCCATCTTATGGTTTCAGCAATAGTCATCTCTGGCAGTGACTCAACCAGCAGCTTTCTTTGTCTCAACTCTCTCTCCAAGAAAAGAAAAGAAAAGAGGAAAGCAAAGCTTCCTCATAAATGGTGCACTTACGCTCTTTCTCTTTTTACATCTGTGGCCCCAGTGGCTCACAGGGCTCTGCTCCTGAACTTTCTTTTCTGATTATTGACACGAGGGCCTGAAGTCAAGGCAGAGACGTTGATAACACCATTGTCTTCAGCAAAAGGCAAAGGCTGCCCTACCACCCTGGGTCAGCACACAGGAGCATGTTGAGAAGAACACACTAGAAATCCCTAAATTCAGAACATAGCAGCCCAAGAGAAATATCTTCACTTTGATATCCACTGTTCAAATATATTGAAGGTGTAGTTTATGTTGAAGGTTAAAGAGGTTTAGTGAAAGTCAGTTTTAATGAATTCCAGTTCCCTCTATGCGCTTACCTCCAGAAAATGTTCTGCCTGCTGTTCTCGATCCAATTTCCTTGAAGTTGTTGTAATCAGACCTGTGTAGAAATGAGAATATTTGACTTTTAAATATCTGGGGAAAACAGCTTACTGAGTGTGGGGAAACAAGTCCAGTTAAAGGAAAAGCAAAAGTGGTATGGAACTGTAACTTTCTAATCCCCCATGACAATCAGAATGGTCTCACGAATTATTCTTAAAAGAAAGTAAAATTTACAAAGAACACCTTAAAAATTGTTTCAGCCTGTCTACCACAGTTGGGGTACATCTCACTTTGGGGATGTAAAAAATCACTAAAAAACTTGTTTTTCTGATAATGAAGAGTTCCAATGATTCATTTGCATATGACACTGAAATTCTGCAATAGAAACCTCATTAAAGATTTTAGAGTTCCTGAACAATTAATAGGTTGTTTATGCTGATTAGATTCAGACTATGAAACAGTACTTTCTTACTTAACTTTTATATGCATATATAATTTTTGTTATACTTGACAAAGAATGTTATTTCTGTAATCGTTACTTGTACACATAATTATTTCAGATTTAATAACTTACACACCAAAGATCTCATACTGTTATTTTATCATTTTGTTTTATGTGTTTGAATCTTTACACAAAATAAGTTCCACATGAAAAATATCTATCTTTTCTTCCAATGGTGTTTCTCATAAGTGAATCACCCCTTTGAGTATAAAGACAAAGAAAAGAAAATGAGAAGACAAAACCTTCAAGGCCTCTCAGCTTATTGCACCAATTTGTCTTTTGCAGGTTTTATTATTCCTTTTGTCAAATGGCAATTAGGAGGTCAAATTTATGTTCCATTTCTTGATTCCACAATGTCCCTAAAGAGAATATGGGGTGGGCTGTTTTCCTGGTATATGCTGATGGACAATGGAGGAACAGAGAAAAATCATATGAAAAGCCTGCTCTCAGTGCTGGTGAGGTAGGTGCAATGTGGAAAGGTATTTCCAGGGGCTGTGAAAGAGCGCTTCACCTCAAGCTTCTGTCTTATACAGAAGTGGTGGGTGGGAGCACACAGATTTTAGAGAAAGCCAAGAAGAGACCACAGGAAATTAAATGGCTCCCCACGGCCTTCAAAATAATATCCCACTCAGAGTAACATGGCTGTTTACAAGCTAGCCCCTCCTCTCCACCTCCACACTCCCCACAGGAGGAAAACCTGTGTTTCCATTGCACAAATGATCTAACTTTCCATGAATTCATTCTGGAATGTGCCCCACAGATTTTTTTCTTTATCTTTTTTATTGTAAATTGACAAGTTGTAGGTGTATACATATATATATATATATATATATATATATATATATATATATGGGGTATATATATGGTGCATATATGGAGTATATATATGGTATATATATGGTATATATATGGTATATATATGGTGTATATATATGGTGTATATATGTGGTGTATATATGGTGTATATATATGGTGTATATATATGGTGTATATATATGGTGTGTATATATATGGTGTATATATATGGTATATATATATGGTGTATATATATGGTATATATATGGTATATATATATGGTATATATATATGGTGTATATATATGGTGTATATATATGGTGTATATATATGGTATATATATGGTGTATATATATGGTGTATATATATGGTGTATATATATGGTGTATATATATGGTGTATATATATGGTGTATATAAATGGTATATATATATGGTACAAAATGAGCATATATATGGTACAAAAAAAATATATATATATATGGTACAAAATGAGCTTATGATTCAAGCATACCATGTGAAATAATTAAATCAAGTGAATTAACATATCCATCACCTACAATACTTATCATTTTTTTGTGGTGAGGACATTTGAAATTTGTTAGCAATTTTGAAATGTACAATACACTATTATTAACTATATTCATCCAAGCTGTACATTACTACACTGAACTAGATTTTTTAAGTTTAGCTCAGATGTTAGCCTTTGCTGACCCTCTTTAACAGGGTTAGGTAGCCATCTGCTCTGCCCTCATGTAACTGGTGCTCTCCATTATTGATCTCTGCCTTATACTAGAATCCTTTGTTCACATGTCAGTATTTCCCCGCTAGACAAATTGACAGAGTTACTTCATGGGAAGGGCCTGTCTTTTGATTCAGAAACTCTGATGCCTACCTAGTACCTCACCTAGAACAAAGAATAGGAACTCATTAATGCTTAGTTAATGAAAAGTTGCTCTGGAAGAGATCCATTGTATTCTATTCTTCAGTTTTGCTACAGACTTGGAATGTGTTTGTTTAGGAGGGTATTGTTTTGTGTGTGGAGGGTGTATTTGTGGGTGGGAAAGGCTTGTGTGACATGTGTACTCATAAAGTTTACAGAGTTCCTCTGTGTGAATGAGCAGTACTAGGCACTCTTGGATGTAAAGAGCTACTGTCCGAGATTAAGGAGGAAAGACTACCACCAAGAAGGTCAAGGAGGATCAGTGACTTTCCTTCCTTAGCTGACCATCGGAATCACCAGGGAAACATAAAAAACATGGATTTTTGTCTCCCTGCTCCATCCCTCATTTACTCTATCAGAATCTCTTGGGGTGAGGCCTGTGACGGTCCTCTGACTCTAAGAGTAAAGTACTATCGAATTCCACTATCTTTCACTAAATCTCACTGTGACTTTTCATTGACCTTACTTCTTCTGACCAGACATGCCCAAGAATGAAATACACGGAGCTGCTCTAGCGTCTAGATCAGAACATTGGGCTCAGTGTGTGTGGGTGTGGGGTGGGGTGATGGAGATAGCCTGTGAGTGCCTGCTGGGGGGAGGTGAGGAGAGGAATAAAGGGCAGCACAGTGCTCTGAGTCACATTGACAGAGGGTCTGTGGGGTCACCCCAGTGGATGTCTAACAGACACATCTGACACCTTCATTTTTGGGCCATTCTATTGGACAAGGTCATATGTCACAGAGGCTCTTTCAAAGTGGGGAGTAACTCTCTTCTCACAAGGCAGGGGAAGCTTTCATGGAGCCTCCCCTCTCCTGTGTGGGGGCTCCTCTATTAGAGTTCACAATAGGAATGAGACATGCTTGTTATATTGAGGCTATAAATGAGTCAAAGGGCTGTTGGCCTTCACCCTGCTGCTCTTCCAGCCACAAAAGACCAGGACCCCTTTGCCCTCTGTTCCCCTGGGGACTCTCTATCATCACAGGTGCTCCTTGCCCAGGGTCACATGGCCACAGCCCATTGTGGTGTGGCTGTGCACAGGGAAGAGGTCAGCTTCCTCTCCTGATGATTCTTAGGGTGATTCTTTAGGACATTCACTTGTTTTCACAATGCCTACATGTAAGTGGGAGAGCTGCAGGGTCCCCTTCACCTTCATACCTTCACCTGGATGTGTTTCTCACATATTGATCAGCCAACACAGAGAGACAGGCTTCCTGAAAAGTCTGAAACAACATACACAACAGTGAACTCGGAGCTGTGAGGAAGACAAGCAGTTTCTGTTCCTGGAGTAGAAAGACACAGGAAAGCCTCTGCAGGTTACAGTTCTCTTGGCTTCTACCACCTTTATTTTCACAGATATGAAATAAAAGGCAAGAAATAAAATGTAAGTTAAAAGTGGAAATTGGTAGGAAATCAGATGAGGTGGTATGGGGATAGGGAGTATCTGCTAATGGGTACAAGGTTTCTTTTTGAAGGGATGAAAATGTTCTAAAATTACAGACTATGGTGATGGTTGTATAATTCTGTAAATATTCTGAAAACAATTAAATTGTATCCTTTGAATAGGTGAAGTTTATTGCATGTGAATTATATGCTAATAAAGCTGTTAGAAAAATCACTAGAAAACCATAAACCCTGACTTTAAGGTTTTAATAAGTCTTTTATATTTGGGAAAGGTAGGCTCTTAAAAATATTTACATGAATGAATGAATGAATAGGTTAGTTAGTTTAGGCCTCAGGCATGAAGAAGGGTTGAAATGAATAGAGTTGATTGGGCTTGTCCATGGGAATCTGGAACATGGAAACATTGAAATTTTACGGTTACAGCAACAACCAGTAGTTATTTGCAGTTGAAAATAAATAAATACATCTTGTTATCAAAATCTTGATAAAATAAATCTTGTTATCAAGCCAGGGTCAGCTAAACCACTAAGGTGTAAAAGCTTTCCTCCTGCTCAAAGTACCTACTTACGATGAGCTACGGCACCTCACCAGCACTGCCATTTTTTACAGTCAGAAAAGAATGCAATGAGCCATCCTTTCTGGCCCAGAGGAATTAGTTAAAATTACCAGTGCTACCTCTTCATTTATAATAACTTTGTTGTAGCTGAATGCATTTGGAACAAATAGAGAATAAGACAACAAGACAATAGAGAACAAGACAAAATACAGAGAATAGAGAACAAGACAAAACAGAGCAACCTCCCTCCTCAACCACTCTGACTCATCACTGGGGAAGGCAACCCCATTCTGTAATCTATACGAGAGAGGTGTGTGCATTACACATGTAACTGTAGACCCACTGGGCACAGTAAATTGGGGACTGACATGATGAAATTGAATTTCAAAGATAAATCATAGGCAAGCTTTTGAATGTGGTTTGGAGATATAAACAAACACATCATTTGATATAATTACATATGCAAACCTCCAATTTAGGAGGGGAAGTACGCCAGTCCTAAGTGAATGATACTCAATAAGGGGGTGGAGGAGACATATGGCTGGAAATGTGCAATTACTTTAAAAATGGCTGCTTTTGATTTTTTGTTATGGAGATGGAAGAATCTAATGACCTCTCTCTGAGAAACAGCCTGAGCATGAAAATGTGGCTGCCTGTTCGAAACAGAATTCAAAATGTTCTAAGTAGTTATGGTCAGAGAAGTGATACTTGTAAGGATGACATCTTTTCCCTGATTTTTCTGCCTGGGTGTCCTGGGTCGCAGCTGTGTAATCTGCTGCCATGACATTCACATTTTCTTTAAGTGCTACTTGAAGTAGTGCAGGTCTTAGCTGTTTCAGCATAATTCTCCAAGACTGTTGGAAGCTGGGTTTGGTATTTTAAAAATACAACTAGAATTATCAGCTTTGTGAGTGACAATTCTTTCCTCTGTGTTCTTCACATCCCATCCCCTATGATTCTCACTTCTTCATGTCTGTACCCAGCTATCTGGTAAACCTTTCACCATCCTTCCAGACAGTTGAGTTGTTACTTTCTATGTGAAGCCCTCTCAGACCTTTCTTTACCTGGCATGTTGCATGTAATTAATTCATCATCTGAATCTCCATCTAGACTACAGTTGCAGAAGGCAAAGGCTTTGGGTCTTTAAACACAACTAAGCCCACAACCTAGATCAATGCCTCCTCAATTTTTTGAATAAAATACTACTTTTGCAGAACACAACATTTTGCTCTAATTATTTGCCAAAGAGTCAGTCTTCCCTAATAGGGCACAAGCAAAAGGGTGGTGGATAAATCTTACTCATGTTGTATTCCTGGTGTTTAACACCGAAACTGGCACATTGTAGGTACCAAGCAAAATTTATCTGAATGAGGTGATGTGGATGTAGTCCTCCAGAGGAGGCCTACATCCTACAGAGTGGCCATAATGGTTCCAATGCATGGGTGTTAAAGCTGTCTGAATGCTCTCCTCCATCCTTTGAATAACTTTAATGTTTTCCTGTTTTTTGGAGGTCATCAGAGCAATTCCTGATAGCCTTTTAAAAATTTTTTTCAGCAGCTGATTAAATATTTTTCATCTTTAATCCTATGCACAAAGGATTTGTGGCCATTCCATTGTTCTGTTCCATCCTGATTTCTAACTAATTTAGGGAGAAAAATAGGAAAATAATAATATAGTTGTATCCAATATTTATTGAGTACTGAATATGTGCCAGGCACCATATTAAACAATTCATATGCATAATCTCATTTTATCTCACAATAGTTCAGATATCATATAGTCTAAGAATATACATTACATAGTTGCTTTTTTAAAAAACAGACCTAATACATGTATTTACCACAACTTTAATTTTTCCTCTAACTCTGAAATTTCAGAGAAATAGGAATTATTTTGACTCCATTTGCAGGAAGAAACAGTTAAATAAACTTGCCTGAGGTTTATTTGTGATTTATGACCATACCACAATTCAAACCCAGGGACTCTTGGCCAGGTATGGTGTCTTATTCCTGTAATCCCAATGCTTTGAGAGGCCAAGGCAGGAGGATCGCTTGAGGCCAGGAGTATGAGACCAGCCTGGGTAACATGGTAAGACCCTATCTCTTTAATAATAATAATTAGACAGGCACCTATAGTTCCAGCTACCTGGGAGGCTGAAGTGGGAGGATGGCTTGAGCCCAGGAGTTTGAGGTTACATTGAGTTATGATTACATCACTGCACTACAGCCTGGGTGAGAGAGAGAGGACGCTATCTTTAAAAAAAAGAAACCCTGTAAACCAAAAACAAAACTAACTCTGGAGCTTCTTCAGTGTTTCCCTTTTATCTCCCTAGCAGAAGATGTGGAGCATTGGCAAAGTCATCTATCTAGGGGCCAGGAGACCTGGGTACCAGAATTGGCTCTGTCAGTAACTGGTCATAAGATCACAGGGAATCATATTCCTTCTCTAGGCCTCAGTTTCCTCATCTATGAAAGTCCTAATGTGTCTTTTCAGTGTGAAGAATGTACAGTAATATAAGGATTATTACAAGAACATCATTAGGCTTCTTCCTTCCCTGCTTTATTCCCTGAGCACATTTTCTTCTCAATGGTTCTGAGACCGGCAGTGCAGGACCTGGGTGGGTCACCCAATCAGGAACAATACATGCTGTGTTATAGTTTTTATTTATCCACAGAATTGACATGAAATTAAACATCCTATGCATATTTCTCAAAAGGAGGAAAGTAAAAATATCAGTTAAGTACGTGCTTTTAAATAGGGAAAATACACACACTGGTTATTCCCACATTTACGATGTCTTCTATAAGATTCTGACTTCTAGAACCCCTATTTCCACCTCTTTCCCTTCAGCCCATTAGGGAGCATTAAAATATTCCCTTCAGTATTTACATATGGACATCAGGCTGTGCACTTAATTTGGAGAGAAATGAAATGCATGCATAGTAAATTCAACTTTCAGGAGTAGAGGAAAAATTAAAGTTGGAGTGAAGAGTTGTATCACATTTCCTTAAAAAATAAACAACTAAGTAATATGTATTCTCAGACTGGATGATATTTATTTGAAAAGAAAAAATACCAGAAAGAAAAAAATATATATACAAGAGCTACAACATCAGTTATAAGGGGGTTAAAAAAAAAAGGATTCTGGAAACTGACCCCACGAGATATGCTTCTTAAGTAAGGGTTGTTTCATCAGGTGTAAAGACTTGGAGTTGCTCAGTTGAGCACATGGTGCTGCTATTAAATTTTCTTAAGAAAAGTTGACAGGGGAAATCGCCCATGGAGCTTAAGCCTGCAAGTTGGACTTCTCTTTATAAATAGAGATTTCCAAGATGCTAATAGAAGCTTTAAAACTGTAAAAGTGAGGGTACATTTTAAACCAAAGTATGAAGATGTTGTGGGTCAAACATGGTTTATGGCTGTTGGTTTTCTGTAATAGATACATTTCATTTCTTTCTTTGCAAGCCAATGGATGGCATTTCTGAATTCTGCCTTAGCAGCAGGGAAATCCCAGGCAGTATTTTTCTGCCAGAAATACTTTTCCCTTTGGATTCAGGATTCTGTAACCGCTACAGGTAGCAAAGGGAACAAGCCATCCTGCAGAGGAAAACTGTAGAGGCTAGCACAGACCTGGCAACTTCCCTTCAGGCCTAGTTGACAGATGGAGTTGCCCACAGCCTGGAGGGAGAGTTCTAAGGTTCAGGCAAGCCCTGCTTCCTAACTCTACTGCTATATTAGATTGATTAGAAGCATTTGGGTCAAGTCCACTTGTCATCAGAGTAAAGGGTAAGGTGGGATCAACAAGGGAGGGAGTAGTGAAGATGATCTTGTATGCCTCCTCCTCTGTATAATCCTCTCCTGTACCCAGTGGTCTTGCCATCCTCATACACACATGCATGCATGCATGTGCACACACTCATACAGTTAGAACAAGAGATGCTGTGTACATGCCTAATTTTACCAGAATACCTGGATACTTCCCACTCCCATCTGTTCTTCCATCAATTCCTCTCCTCAACACGTCTTCATGGCTCTTCCTCCCAATTGCACAGAGCCCTCTGGTTCTGCCTTCCGATGCTGCCTAGATGAGGATGCATTTATGCACCTGAAGAAGTCTCTAGGCTATTAAGTTAAACCATGAATGCCATATTGGATTTCTTCAGAGAAATTAAGCCACAGATGGCGAACCAATACTAAGGATGTCATATGAAATGATGCCATCTTTAGGTGCTATTTACATACCACTGATGTGCATGCTCAGATGTGCAATATGGCACACTTCTCCCCCTTTCACTTTCTGCCAAGACTTTTTTCATAATTCTGAATATTGGATAATCAAAATAAAGAAGCATGTGACTGGCAATCTAAATTCCACTATATAGATGAATCCTAGAGATTATCTAGCCCAGGAAGCATTGTAGTATACTGGCTAGCAGTACTCAGGCTCTGGCATCAGACTGCCTGGCTTCCCATCCCAGTTCTACCTCTAGGCAGCTGCATGTCCTTGGGCAGGTGACTTAGCTTCCTCATCTATAAAATGAAGCTTATTAAATTAAATAATTAAAAATGCTTAGCATGGGTCCTGGCACATACTACATGCCCAAATAATACTATTCTTATTATCAGCTCTAAGAACAGTGCATGGAGTATCATATGTGTTCAATGGTTTAACTTTGCTTCCTTCCCAAAACATTTAATACTTACTCTGTCATCTGACAGATAAGGAAACTGAGGCTTACAGTATAAGGAACCTGTTCAAAGACTGATTTAAAAAATCCCTTTATCCATGCATGGTTACATGTTTTTGAGAGGATCATATATAATACTCTTGCTACTTGAAGCATAGCATGCATTAGCATCATGAGTGCTACTTGGGAGCTGGTTAGAAATGCAGACTTGTAGGCTTCCCCCAGACCTAGATAATGTATGCACAAGAATTTTAAGACGACTGGCTCTAGACCATTGTTGGTTTTCAAACTTGGCTGTGCCCTGGAATCGCCTGGGGAGTTTTAAAAAATACTCACGTCAGGGTTCCACACCCAGAGATTATGAATTATTTGGTATGGGGTGAGGCCTAGGCATAGGTATTTTTTAAAAATTCTCCTAGGTGATTCTAATGTTCAGCTAGGGGTGAGAATGACTGTATATCTAGTTGTTATCTTCTGGATGATGGGGTTATAGTAATTACTTTTATTGGCCTATCTAAATATCTAGTTTTTCTAACATGAACAACACTCAACTTTATGAAATAAAATAATTTACAGGACAATAAAACAGAGGCACCAGGAATAGCCTCCCGTATGTCATCATCTGAATTCCACAACGTTCTGATCTGAATCCTTCCAGCAAAGGACTAAACTATGTGGTTACCACGTTTGTTTTGACTTTATTTATTAATTAATAAATTAATATTTAAAGACAGGGTCTCGCTGTGTCATCCAGGTTGAGTGCAGTGGCATGATCATAGCTCTGCAGGCGGAAACTCCTGGGCTCAGGCAATACTCCCCACTCAGCCTCCCAAGTAGCTGAGACTACCGGTGCATCATCATCCCTAGCTAGTTAAAAAAATTTTTTTTTTTTTTTTTTTTTTTTTGAGACAGAGTCTCGCTCTGTCGCCCAGGCTGGAGTGCAGTGGTGCAATCCGGCTAATTTTTTTTTTTTGTATTTTCAGTAGAGACGGGGTTTCACCGTGGTCTCGATCTCCTGACCTCGTGATCCGCCTGCCTCGGCCTCCCAAAGTGCTGAGATTACAAGCGTGAGCCACCGTGCCCGGCCAAAATTTTTTTTTTTTTTTTTGGTAGAGATGTGGTCTCTAATTCCTGGTCTCAAATTCCTGGCCTCAAGGTGATCCTCTGGCCTTGGCCTCCCAAAGTGCTGGGATTCTACATGTGAATCACCTTGCCCAGCCTGTTTTGACTTTAGATCTGAGGCATGCTAGGCATGCCTAACAAGGAAGACAGGAAGCCCTGCCTTCCCATACTACACTGGCTTCCATCAGCTACAATTTCACTTCTGCATTCAGGCATACTTTCTTTTACTGCCTACAGCGTTACACACTGCCTAGCCCCATCTGGCCACCAAGATCTCCCTAGCAGAGGTGGAACACCACCTCCATACAGATGCTTTCTCTTCCCCACAAAAACACATTTGGACACAAGGCAAAAGATCAAAAGATACAACAAGTCTCTATATTTTCCTTCATCAAACTAACAATCCAGTGAGAGAGGTAGACACATGTAAGAATCACCACAGTACAAGGCAAGGTCTAACACACACCCTAGACAACTTTGAGTGTCCTTAAGAAGGAAAGATTAATGCTGAATTGTACAATTAGAAAAGATAAAGGAATGAGCTGTGTTTGTACTGGGCCTTTAATGTTTAATAAGAATCTGACAGATAAGTTGTGAAAAGTCAAAATGTCCAATCTCCATTTAAGATTAATGGGACAGAAGCTTAACAAAAACGGTAAACTTGGGTCCAAGTCCTGGCTCTGCTATTTTTTTAGCTGTATGGACAAGGATAACTTCTCTGATCGCAGTCTTGTCATCTCTGAAATGGGGACAGTAATAGGTTCCTCAGAGGCTCGGTTAGAAACAATAAAACTGAGGTGCTTGGCACGGTGGCTTGTACTTAGATGCTGTTTAAAAAGCAGACACAGTATCTACAAAAAGCAGTGTATTATATTTTATTTTTATTAAAAACTCTAATAGCCCTGGGGTGCTATTTCTAGCCTATATTAAAAAGGAAAACCTTATTGTATCTGGATTGTTCAACCCCCAAAATGTCTGAAAATTTAATAACCAGGCAACTAAAAGTTGAAGTTTCTTTTTGTTCAGATGAACACTCTAAAGTTCTGTAATTCCTGACACACTTGAGGTGTGAAAATAGCCACTGCACTCCCCTTAGAAATCATGTCACTGTAAATGATTTGTTTCTACATCTGTTTTCATCTGACAGATAAAATCAGGAGGATGGATAAAGTACAAATTACTCAGAGAATGTGCAAAGCCTTGAAAATGCATGTGTGCTTTGTAGGCATGTGATCCTTTAAGATCACCTTTGCTCTATAATTTATACAAGACCGCTTAGGTAGGAGTTATGTTTTGAAACTCAATTTTAAAAATCTGGAAAAAATATCACTCATATGGAAAGCTTTGAATGCTGTCAGAAGACTGATAATGCTTTTTTTTAAAAAAAATACATATTTTCCAGTTAATTTTCACTTAATTCAAACTTTTCCTTTTGTCTTAAATTTATATTTACATTGTAAAACCTCATTAGTTTTCATTTCACCTGTCTGAGAATATATAACAGTTCCAAAGCTGATTGGAGTTTACCTTTGCGCTACCTAGGTAAATTAACAGGATGAAGAGGTCTCAGGGGAATATTTATTGTACTCAGGATAAACCATTTGCAGAGCACTTCAATTTTAACAACCACCATTTTGATGTTGTAATTGCAAAGAGCCTATGTAACTATTCATTAGAATCTGTCCAAGCAGGTCTTTTGTTTGGCAACACTATGCTAATAGTAGCATTAACCTTATGTTTTTATTTGAGAGCAGTAAATATGTGTTTCCTGAAATATTCTAGAAATCCACATTTTCAACTGCTATAATGTGCTCCTCAGAGTCTGAATGAGTGGCATTTCACTGTCTTTCTGTTCTCAGGGAGGAAGTACCATCTCTTATAAGAATGATACAATTTGTGCTTAATCATTTACCAATACAACTTTGGGCAAGTCTTCAAAAATGTGCACCTGTTTCTTCCTCTGTAACATGGCAATCATTTTATGGAGGAGCAAATAATCTCTTCATCAATAGGGGTAACATACAATATTTTTTCCATATAAACTTAAGTGGAAACAAAGGAGAGATTAGTATTATTTATAACTGCTTTATAACTCCTTGGAAGAAATGCTGAATAAGTCTGGGAAGAAGCCTTGTATTTTCCCTCTGCTCTTTAGCAGGGTACTTCATAAACAATTCCTTTATACCATTTTGTATTCTGTTTACATGTTTTTTTCTGTCAATAGACTGTGGCTTCTCCAGGGCAACCATATTTTTATTCATTTAATGTTCATTAAAGCAATACCTTTTAAGAGCCCAGGCTACTCATTGTATCTTTTGTGCTTAGCACAGGGCCTGGCATATGAAGGGCATCAATAAATATTGGTCTATTGACTAAATAAACTATAATAATAATAATATATAATTAAATATTTATAGTAAACTCAATCAAATAAATATATAATAATGAAATGTGTATGTAAGCATGTGCACACACACACAAGTGCTTCCATCCAAAGCAGGTAATGGTCTATACATATGGGAATATTCATTTAGCATTTATATTACGGCTTGTAAAAACTTTTTGGGAAAAGTTTCCAAATTCAGAATGAATTGTGTGCTGCAATGATTACTGCTATGGGTTTTTAACATAAAATGTTACAAGTTCATAAAAAGCCATGTTTTTTTGTGTCATGTCAGAGTCTGCAGTCTGTTTGGTTAATTGAGGTTAATGGAGGGAAATGGCAGATTGCCAGTGCTAATGAGTTTATCTTGATTCTTTTTGATATGTATTTTATTTTTCTGTTTTTACTTTTTGTTTAACTAAGTTATGTTATTTAAGCAAGAATCTGTCATGTATAAGTAGGAATTGATAGCCTATCAGAGAGGGCTCAGCCCATGTTTCATTTCTCAAAAAACATTTTAAAAAAGGAAAGGAGAAGTTGCAAAAAATAGTCAGTCTCTGATTTCTCTAGGTCCACCAAGCACCCCACGATACATATCAAAACGGAGGATAAGACAAAGCGCCCTGTAGGATCACACTCCCTGGCTGGAGTCTGATGAATTAATCCTTCCAAAACTCTACTAAGAATCTAGCAAGGAATGTGTTAAAGGCATATATCACCCATGTCTTATAGAAAAGATGAACTAGGTGGCATTTTAGTTTCTTGTTCAGAAAAGAAAAAGAAATGCAAATCAAATGAGAGAATCATTGAAAGAGTCAGGAAGAATCAGATAGCTGCAAATACTGGCTCTATGGGATTGGGGCTAGTATGGGGGTGTGGGGAGAGGCAGGAAGCACCAAAGACTGCCATAAGCATCTATATCTAGCTTGTTTATTCCATAGTTATCCACAAGATAAATATAACTACATATCATTTGTTGAGTGTTACATCACTAAGTAGCTAGATCTGTTTGACTCCTAAATTTGTGCCCTGAACTGGTATACTGTAATTACAGTATTTGCTTGGCTTTACTGGTTCCCTTGGTAGAAGTGGAAGAAGTTTGTTCAGATTTTCCTTCTATTTCAGAAGCAAGAACAGTGGTGGCAGACCTGAAATGTGCACACCCCATGGCAAATGTAAAATTAAGAGCTACACCTGGCAGTAGGTCTGCTGGGCACTCACGTCCAGGGTCCCGGGACTTTCTTTCCTTTCACCTTTACTTTTCATCCCAAGATTGATCTTCATTCCACCCATGCAGTTCAGCAATGGTTCCAGGAGAATAGGTGCAAAATGTTTCTTCTACATTTTCAGCCATTTAGCAGTCTTTCTTTGGGACTAAGGGTTTGTAATGGGTAGGTACACAAGAGGTACCCATTTAAAAACCAACTACTCAAATGAACATGCCACCCAGATTAAAAGACATTTTCATCTTCTTTGTTCGCACTCTGAAAAATTCAGTATCCTCTGAACAAATGGCTGTGCATTGAGCCTCAGAGTAGATTTTTAAACCATTCACAGCTCTGTGTCAGTCCTTCATTCTTAGGGAAAACCAGCTCAATGCTACTGTGGTTGTAATTAGTGGATAATTAGTACTTGTACATGTCGATGCTACATGTCATGGAACTCGTGCCGGGTTTAGCATCCACTCAACAAGATTATTTAATTTTGCTGTAATTTTAATTCTATTGAATCACATTAATGCCTTGGCACTAGAAAATCTGCGACTAGCTAGTTCAACTAAGGTTTGAAATTATATTAATGTATTTCATGTTTTCCATGAAAAAGAAAGTTGTTGGAAGGTTTCTGTATTAACGAACTGAAGCTGCATTCCACAGTCTTATGGGCCATTTTGGGCTTAGGTTTTTAAATATCATGTAAACTACAATGCCAGCCCCACCACTGGCTTGGCACTGGGGTGGTTGGCTTTCAATGGATGCTGAGAATAAGGGGAAATGGGAATTGAATAAATAGAGACATGTGGTTAGAGGATTGGATGAAATTATGCAAAAAGTTAACATGGGGAACAGAGAGGTGAAGCCTTAACAACAGCTGGGGGTGCAAGAAAAGGTTTCCCAGGAAGGGATCTCTTGGGTTGGGATGAGTAGAAGTTTTCCAGTTAGACAAGGAGTACCTTTTACCATATTCTGATGGGAAAGGAAAATCATACAGGGAAGAAGAACCTTGGTCCCAACCCCAAGTTACCTCAGGAGACCTTAGGGGAAACCCTAGAATTTTGTTTTACATATTGTCAGAAATGGAAGAAAAGAAATATCCTTTCCCTTAGGGGCATGCAATCAGTCAGCTCTCTGGTGGAAGTGTCTTCATACATTATGAAACAGCATTGTGGGCAACAATGGGAAAAGTCCCCACTCCATTCCTGTCACCCTCAGGATAAAGGGATCAAGACCACATTAGAAAGCAAGTAAATAACCCTCACAATAAAACAGGCAGGAAATGCTGGAGAGTACCAGTCAGATACCACTTTTTTTTTTTTTTTTTTTTTTTTTTTTTTTTTTTTTAGACAGAGTCTTGCTCTGTCGCCCAGGCTGGTCTACAATGGCTTGATCTCAGCTCACTGCAACCTCCTCCTTCTGGATTCAAGCAATTCTCCTGCCTTGGCCTCCCAAGTAGCTGGGATTGGAGGCATCCACCACCATGCCCGGCTAATTTTTGTATTTTTAGTAGAGACTGGGTTTCGCCATGTTGGCCAGGCTGGTCTCAAACTCCTGACCTCAGGTGATCCGCTCACCTCGGCTTCCCAAAGTGCTAGGATTACAGGCCTGAGCCACCGCGCCTGGCCCAGATACCATTTAAACAGCGCTTCCTTCCCATTCCCTTGTCCTCCTCTCAGAACACACTTGTTGGGTGACCAACCATCCTCGTTTGCCCAAGACTGTTCTGGTTTTAGCATGAAAAGTTTCAGTCCTACTTCCCAAGAAATCCCTCAATATCGAGGAAACTAAGATGGTTGATCACCCTAGTTTCAGTTCGCAACTGAATGCCAGGTATTTGTGATTAACTTCCCAAATGGTAGATTGTCAAGGCTGAACCAACATGAGTGAGAGCGATTATTACGTTGGCTCTGCATCCAATGTTTTGCAGGTGAGGAAAGTAAGGCCCAGCTAGGAGCAGTGACTTAGATTCATTCATACAATGCTTAGCTCCAATTAGGTAATGCGCCTGCTCAAAAACACTCAGAACTACTTTATGACTTTTTTTTCTTTCTCACATAATCACATGTTTCTAAAAACTCACAGCTTTTCCTTGACATAGTTAACAACTAATTAAATTATCTGAGTATTCCCTATGTGGCAGGCAGTATGCTGAGTACATGCAAAATTTCACTGAATCCTCATAACAATTCTAAATTACTATAAGTTGCTAAATACTATTCTTATCCCCATTTTGTAGTTGAGGAGATTGAATCTTAGCAAGGCCGTGTAACTTGCCTAAGGTTTTGCAATGAGTAGGTGAGAAGAGATTTGAAACTCAAGTTGTCTGACTCCAGAATCCTTATTCTTAACCACAAAGACACAGGACTCCTTTTTAAACTTTATCTTTCACTATTTCTATAAAATTACTCCACCATGTAACCACAATATGTGAAAGTGCACAGGGATGGTTTCCCCATTTTCACATTTTATTTCTATTCTGTCTCATTCTTTCATTCACTGGAAAGGCATCTTCAGATAAGAAGCTAAGCTTGCTTCGCATTGTCCAGTGAGTTTTGGCCCCCCTCCCCCTCCCTCTCACACTGATACTGCTTCAGAAAAGTGCAAATTTGATGTGCTGGCAGTGTTTTCTGTCTTAAGCCGTTGAGCTCTTATAGGAGCAATCCAATTAAATGTCGTGTGGTGTCCCATTAGCTGAAGGAGACCCTAAAGGGATTCAAATGCCATGCTTCTCTTAAGAGCTCTGTAGCACCTTCACCATTTAGACTTCTGCTACTTCCTTCTGAGGGCTTCTGCTCTTAGGTTATGGGCTTTTCCAGCTCTCCCACTTGCTAACCTCTTTCTTCTGAAAGCAAAGTCTTTACACCTCAAATACATTCTACTAAATTCACCAAAGCATTGCAAATTTATTACCAGGTTCCGGCTGCCCTGAAATTCTTGCTGTTCCTCGACCACATAAAGCTCATTTCTGCCATAAGCCTTTGCCCTTGACCTTCCCTTGGCAATACCCTTCTCCCTCTCCTCCTCTCTTACCCAGATGTCTGCATGGCTAATTCTTTCTTTTTCAAACAGATCCCAGCTCAAATGTCACCTCCCAAGAGAATCCTTCCCTTCTCTGGTTACATCACCTAAAGTCTCCCCTGCTTTGTGTTACTTTCATCCATCCCTATCTGTCTGAAGTCATCCTATGGGCATATTTGTTCACTTATCTATTGCCTAGCTCCTTCTCTAGAATGTAGGGTACAAAAAGGCATTTCATCTCGATCTTTTGTATGCATTGTCATATACATGGCACCTAGGAGTGCTGTGGCACATAGTAGGCCCTCACTAAATGACTCTTGAATGAAAGAATGAATGCCTATATAAAAAATACTTCCAAACATTGCTGAAGCCCTCCTGTCCTTGCATGTAAATATTCTGCATGCTTTTTGTCCTATTTGAATTTTCACATTGAATGTTTTTAGTACCATTTTTGACTCTACCACTAAAAGTTTCTAGGTTTTTCCCATCAGGGAACTAGCAAGAAGGACAGTGAATGGGAGTCAGAAGGATCCAGGCTCAGTACCAAGCCTCCCTGCTGCCCAGTTAAATGACCTTGGGCAAGTGATTTTAAACTCTGTGAGCTTAAGCTTTCTTACCCAAACAATGAAAAAGTTTATATCTACCTCACGGGAAGAAGAGTGAATATGAATTGAGATGAGATGTATTGCAAGCACTTGCAATGCAACAAGTACTCAATGTGGTCCTTGCCCTTCCCTT
Organism: Symphalangus syndactylus; assembly: GCF_028878055.3. Classification (NCBI taxonomy): domain Eukaryota; kingdom Metazoa; phylum Chordata; class Mammalia; order Primates; family Hylobatidae; genus Symphalangus; species Symphalangus syndactylus. Next base: position 78,869,780 of record NC_072428.2, on the reverse strand, counting down.
ATATAGTTATTAAGTACATTTAATTTTTTATGAAAAAAAAGTAAAATTCGTATAGAACCAACAAAGATCCCCAAAAGCTAAAGCAATCCTAAGCAAAAAGAACAAAGCTGGAAGCATCATATTGTCTAACTTCATATTATATTACAAGGTTATAGTAACCCAAACCACAGGGTACTGGTATAAAAATAGGCACATAGATCAATGAACCAGAAAAGAGAACCAAGAAATAAAGTCACACATTTATTGCCAACTTATCTTTGACAAAGTTGACAAGAACATACATTGAGAAAGGATAGCTTCTTCAGAAAATAAATGGTGTTGGGAAAATTGGATTGCCATATGCAGAATGAAACTGGACCACTGTTTCTCACTCTATATTAAAATCACCTCAAGATGGAGTAAAGACTTAAATGGAAGATCTGAAATCATAAAAACACCAGAAGAAAACCCGAAGAAAACTCTTCTGGGTATTGGTTGAGGTGAAGATTTTATGGCCAAGATCTCAAAAGCATAGACAAAAAAAAAAAAAAAAAAATAGATAAATGAGACTTAATCACACTAAACAATTTCTGCACTGTAAAATAAGTAATAAATGGAGTGAATGGACAACTTGTTGAATGGGAGAAATTGCTTGCAAACTATTTATCAAACAAGGGACTAATATTCAGAATATACAAGAAACTCAACAACAGCAACAAAAAGTCCCATTAAAACTTGAGTAAAGGACATGAATAGACATTTTTCAAAAGAAAATATACAAATGGCTAATAGGTATTTGAAAAAATGTTCAACATTATTAATCACCAAAGTAGTGCAATTTAAACCACAATAAGATATTATCTTACCTCAGTTAGAATGGCTATTATTAAAAAAAAAACAAAAAATAATAGGTGTTGATGAGGACGTGGAGAAAAGGGAACTCATAAATACTATTAGAGGGAATGTATATTAGTTTAGCCATTATAGAAAACAGTATGGAGAATTCTCAAATACCTAAAAATAGAACTACTATTTGATCTAGCAATCCCACTACTGGTTATCTTCCAATAAATAAATAAATAAACCAAAAAAAATACTTGCACTCATATGTTTATTGCAGCACTACTCACAATAACAAAGCTATACGATCAACCTAAGGCATCAACAGATGAATGTATGAAGAAAATGTATATATACACAATGGAATACTATTCAGCCATAAAAGGAATGAAATCACGTCTCCTGCAGCAACATGGATGGAACTGGAGGTCATTAACTTAAGTGAAACAAGCCAGCCAAAGAATGTCAAATATCACATGTTCACACTCATAAATGAGTGCTAAAAAATGTGTACACATGGATGTAGAGAGTGAAATGATAAACAATGAAGACTCAGAAGGGTGATGAGAAAGGTAGGATAATGAAAAATTAGTTAATGGATACAATGTATGTTATTTGGGTGATGGATAGACCCTTAAAGCCATGATTTGACCACTATGCAATCTACACATGTAATAAAATTGCACATGTACCACATAAATTTGTGCAAATTTAAAAAAGTTAAAAAAGTATATTTAACTTCTATAATTTCACATAATTAGCCAGATGTAAATTACGAAGCAATTAAATTATTAATTGAACATAGAGAGCTTGGAATATATTTAAGAAAGCCTTAGAGCTCTCTGTTTTCTTTAAAAAACTTGGAGTCTTAAGGGGCCAACTATTAAAAAGAAGTCATTATTAGAAGTTTGGTCTCAGAGCAATGCCTCAAGATCAGCATTCTTGCTATGAGTTGAGAGTTTCTCCCAAAAGGCATGTGTGGGAAACTTAATCCCCAGAGCAAGAGCACTGGGAGGCCTAATGGGAAGTGTTTAGATCATGAGGGCTCCACCTCCATGAATGGACTGATGCTAATTAATGAGGCAGGAGAATAGGGTCTGGAGGTAGGGAGCCTAAGGCCGACTCACACTGAGTTCCTAGAACTGAATCAAAAGGAAAACTCCACCTCTCTACACCCAAATAACAAAAGGCTAAGAGGCTATTCCCTTTGCACTGCCTCCCAGATGGAAAATGAAAAGTACCTCTGATTGGTCCCCTCTTGCAACCAGTCTTCATGTGAGGAGGGTGTAACTTTGTAATTTCACCTCAGCCTCTGATTGGTCCCCTCCCAAAACCAATCAAACATGTACATAGGGTGTAAATCTAATTTCACTTCAGCCTCTGATTGGTTCCGTCTTGCAACCAGACATTTGCACGGGGTTATTTGTAGTTACATATTTGCAGTTACAAATTGTAATTAACTTTGAAGTCACAAAGTGAACTTTGTAACTTCACTTCAGCCTCTGATTGGTCACCTCCCATAATCAATCAATCTGGTTGGGACCACTCCTTCATTTACATAGGGTGTAACCAAGTAACCAATGAGAAACCTCTAGAAGGCATTTAAACCCCAGAAAATTCTGTAACCAGCACTCTTGAGCAGCTTGCTGGAGCCCGCTCCCACTCTGTGGAGTGTACTTTCATTTCAACAAATCTGTGCTTTTCTTGCTTCATTCTGTCATTGCACCGTTTGTGTGTTTTGTCCAATTATTTGTTCAAAACACCAAGAACCTGGACGATTAGCAGTCAAGACCTTCCATCAGTAACATTACAAAAGGTCTCGAGGCTGTGAATTCTTGCTCTCTTACCCTTCTGCTTTCCCCCATGGGATGAGACAGCAAAGAAGGCCCTCATCAGATGCAGACCTCTCGACCTCGGACTTTCCATCCTCCAAAGCTACAAGAAATAAAGCTCTTTTCTTTCTAACTTACCTATTCTCAGGTATTCTGTTATAGGAGCACAAAAGATAATCCTGCTGGCAGAAAATTCCAGGGAGATGGATGTAACTGCTGCCATCAGACAGAAGAGGTCAGTGTGAAGGTTAAAAGATCTAATCTCATTTGTATCAACGGACTGGATTCAAATCTCAGAGTTCATTTTAGCCTCTTGCAAATGAGACTATCAGAGCAACTCTCTGCTCCTCCAGGCAAGGATCTCTTACTTACATATCCCTTTTACCCAGGTGTATTCTTCTGTATAAATGGGGCAGTTCTGTATCTCTTTTCTTCTATCATGTCACTGTTTTTGGTAAAGGACTTTGTGGCTTTTGGTCAGAGAGGCTGCACCAGAAGAAAATGAAATGGAAAAAGCTCTAGAGTGCAGAGAACAAGACTAAACATCTAAGTTGCTGCCTTAGATACTTTATGATCTTATGCAAGTCACACAAGCACTCTGTGACCCAGTATCTTGCCTGTAACAGGGATAATAATAACTAGTCTAACCACGTAGCTCATCAATTTACCATCATCCATGACATTTCAACAACTGTGTCTTTAGTAGCCCAAAGTCCCAACTCAACCTGATATTCAGAGCACATTATGACCAGATCCCAGCCTTTCTTTCCAGTTCTAACTCTCCTTTGCACTGTGCCTGTATTTAGCACTTTAATAAGTGCCAGTTGAGAGAATGGATACAAATGAGAGAGTCCAAATAAGACAACTTTAAATAATCTATTTCAAATAGAAAGTATTTTCAGCTAAAATGAAACAGCAATTAAAGTCTCTCCTCTTTCAGGCCTAAATATATAGCTGTGAATAAGAAAGAATACACAGTAATAAGTTCTCCAGCCATCCTGTAATTGAACAATCTCACTTTGACTAAGATCCACTTCTTCTCAATCTTACTTATTTCAAAGTTCAGTTTAAATTTCATCTCATTCTTTGATTCACTCAACAAAAATGTATTGAAATGGAATGGTTTCAGGCCAGGCACCAGGTAATTTTACCTCTTTCAGGAGGTTTCCAGGTGTGGCCCTTTGGATATAAGACCTGCCATTTCATACCTCTGAGTGACAATCATGAGGGCCTTAGCTGTATTTTAAGATAACCAGAACCAAACAGACTGGATTTCAGTCCAAACTTTACTATTTTGATTTCTGTGTGACACTGAGCAGACTCTATTTCCTTATTTGTTAGGTGTGGAATAAGACCAACTGTATGTGCTTATTAGAAATATAAATTATGATCATACATATAAAGCATCTAGCATGAAGCCTGAAGCATTATAGGTGACAAGCACATGTGAATAACTGCCTTATCCTGTCCTCAGCTGGGCCCAAACTAAACGAGTTTCCATTTGGAATAGTCTTCATTTTGGTTAAATGTATTATATTACAGTAGAGGTAACAACAATTATTGTAAGCCAGAACAGATATATGCTGCTCGCTGCTTTACGAGCATCCATACTTTCTTTTTTCTTACCTCTGTGGCCTCCATCTCTATGCTCATTGCCACTCTCTCCTATTATTATATGTTGGCAGGGATCTCATAAAAGGTTGCTCCTGTCAACAGTCTCAGGATGAAAACAAAAGACCAGAACATTCAGGCAGCAGCATCCTCTTTATAGCTTTCTCACTTGTTAAAGTGAGAGACTGGAGTGATCACCCAAAATTACCCAATCACCTAAAAGGGGAGATGATTTTTTTCTCCTGCAAAACCTTTCAACAAGAAATAATACAAGAGAAATGAATCTTGTGTTTCACTTTTCTCCGAATGGTTCTTAGTGGAGAATACGATCAAGTTAAATTTAAGTTCAGTTTGACCCAAGTTCTTGTAAGATCAACACACCTCAAATGGAGGGTGATGGGAACCTCATTACTTAGAATTGGACAAATAACCTAAGGCAGTATGATTATAACCTGGCAGCAGCAATGGTTTGCTTAGCAAACTGCCTGAACCTCTGCTGGGAACATTTAACACCACTTGTATTTTGAAATCACAGGCTACATCTACAGGCAATAAAGACTGTTATCTCTCCGATTCATTGCAGTTGCACAAACACCCAGTTAATTCAGCTATAACACATCTGCCCAGAGAAATATTTACTTTTGGAGCCTCTTGGGAGAAATTTAAATTTCTCCTAATTGCTACCCATTGAGTTTTAAGTTTAAGTGTTGTTAAGATGAACTTTAGGTCCTTTTCCTATACTGTGAAGTTCACCACTATATAGTTGCAAAGAACAGATTCTCAAATGACCATGCTATACATTTAGGAACTGTTTTCTTTTTCCAATTGCACAGATGAGATTCTCTCTAAAACTAAGAAGACAAGCTTTTCTCACTGTTAGTTCGGCTTCTTGGTAGAGCAAATAGATAAATGTTTCTCAAGGACCACAAAGAGAATAATACTCATGCTTCCTGTTTGAGAATTAGATTTCTCAACTACTGAAGCTATAGGAAATGAATCCTCAGGGCACCTTTTTAAATCATGAGGGTAACAAGCATTCGCATCCTACTAAAATGATAAGAAAACTGAGACAGAGGAAGATCAATTTCAGAGGAGGAACAAGGAATAAAACCTAGCAGTTCTAATTCTCAGAGGAGGGCCTAATTATGAAGACATCTTAATGAACAGAACTCATTTATCACGCTCCTTCTAAAATCCTCATTATGTGCATTTTTTTCTAGATCATTTTATGCCTTGAAGAAGTAAGATAAAGAGGCTGAGCTAGTGGCTTATGCCTGTAATCCTAGCACTTTGGGAGGCCGAGGTGGGAAGATCACTTGAGCCTAGGAGCTTGAGGCCAGCCTGGGCAACACAGTGAGACCCCATCTCCACACACACAAAAAATACAAAAATTAGCTGGGCACAGTGGAGCATGCCTGTAGTTCTAGTTACTTGGGAGCCTGAGGTGGGAGAATCACTTGAGCCCTGGAGTTCAAGGCTGCAGGGAGCTCTGGTCACGCCACTGCACTCCAGCTTGGGCAACAGAGTGAGACTGCATTAAAAAACATTAATTAAATTAATATTAAAATAAGGAGTAAGGTAAAGTAACATAATTCAGAACTAACAAACAGGGTTAGAGTGGGTAGAGGGAAAAGAGGGAGTAGTTAACTTATTGACCCCATGGTCTCAATGTTTCTAAAAGTACTAAAATCCATGCTTTCCTGTGCATCATAGTATACACCCATAAATCTCTTTCTTTCTCCTTGTCCTAAAGCTCAGGAGCTCCTTAGAGGAACTAATATCACAGTAGTCCATCCTCCACATCTCCAGACTCCTTCTTTCTCCATCACACCCAGTATTTGTCTTAACAATTGTCTCTTTTATTATTATTATTATTATTATTATTATTATTATTATTATTATTATTTTGAGATGGAGTCTCACTCTGTCAACCAGGCTGAAGTGCAATGGCATGATCTCAGCTCACTGCAAACCCCACCTCCAGGGTTGAAGCAATTCTCCTGCCTCAGCTTCCTGAGTAGCTGGGATTACAGGCACGTGCCACCACACCCGGCTAATTTTTGTATTTTTAGTAGAAACATGGTTTCACCATGTTGGCCAGGCTGGTCTCAAACTCCTGACCTCAAGTGATCCAACCACCTTGGCCTTCCAAAATGCTAGGATTATAGGCATGAACCGCCATACCTGGCCCAAAACAAGTGTTTCTGTTGATAAGTACATAGAAACTTATCAATCTTATCCTCCTGGAAGTCCAGGAGGATTCCTCACTCAGCTGGTTTCCTACCAATGTTCAGATTTGGGACTATCTCCATTCCAGACTCCTGGAAATTTTTTTAAATTGCAGGATTGGAGTCCAGACTAGTTTGAAAAGTAGTGCATAGAGATCATGTCATAGCTAAGAAAACAGTGCACCATAAAAAACTAACATAGCATAGCACCATTGAGGCATCTTCTGAACACCAAAATACCAGCTTAATTGCAAACTTTTGGAGGCAAGAAAATATATCTCAACCATCTTTGCATCTGAGTGCCTATCAGTTAACTCCCACTAGGAAGTCTCCCCGACCCCTTACTGTCACCGAGGATGGCTTATACAGTCTTCTTTGCACTCGTATAGTGCCATATCAAAACACCTGGTATTGCTGATGTACTTGTCTGAACTCTACCATGAGTTATCTAAAACAGCTATATTCTCACTATCTAATACAATGTAGCCCATGATAAATATGCAATAGAGTTTTGTTGGATGAATACATATAGTGGATGTTCACTACTGTTTATTGAATTGAACATAATTGGATACTTAAGTTAAAGTATAAATAAAAATGACACTTAGAAAAATGTTTGTAGTTTATGACTTCTTTGCAGAGCCCCAAATATGAGCTGGTCTTATAAAATTGAGGAAATAATCTAATTTCAATTTAATCCCCTTTTTTAAATCAATATGAAAAATTAGCTTGACCTTCTGAACCCAAGGGCTATAGTAAAGTAGCCTAAATTAAAAGCTAAATCAAACTGATGAGTAGTTTTTAGTAATAATCCCAAACAGAATAAGAATTATTAACTGTTAGAGTTGGAAAATTTTAGAGTTGATCTCAGAATCAATACATGAATCCTTTCTGCAATACCACTACCAGATGGTCAACCAACCTATACCTGAATTCTCCTTACAGCTTTAAGACAGGTTACCCTTTACTTCGGAATCCAAAAGAGGAATCATAAATTCCTCCTCACAGTGATTGAAAGATAGATTCCTATAATATTAACTGAGTTCCGCCTTCCAGCAAAACAAAAGAAAATCTACTCCTGTTCTGCTTGGCACCTCTTGGAATATGTGATGACAAACACTGACTTCTCCTTTGTCTTCCAAAGATAATTATTATGTCCCAGTTCCTCTCTCAGATTCAAATATTTCAGTTCATGTTCCATCATGGTCACCTTCCTCTAAATATGCTCCTTAATCTGTGTATCTGGTCAGGTCCCAAAGAGGCAAAGGGGTGGGGACCACTATGCTGACTGATATATTTTTTTGGCAATTCTAATTGGCACGAAGACCTGCCCTCATTCTGCTACTTTGCTTGTCACCAGGGCCTAAACAACAATATAGTTTCCAGAGACTTTCCATTCTAAGAGACAATCATTTAAAACAAAGGGAAGGGTGTTCAGCAATATTTACTTCAACATTTTCAATGTCTGGAAACACTGCAAAGTCCATTTCTGCTATAAAGATATTTCTTCTAGATTTTCCTGCCCATCTGACAATGGGCGGGCTGCAGAGCATGTGGATGGATGCCTGACTCTAAAAGGGTCTTTCAAATGTGATCATGATGGGAGAATACCAAGTCCTGTGAAATGTGATTTGCTGAGCAGGTCTGGGGATGAGAAGGTACCTACTGAATATTTTTTTTCTGTTTGGTTAGCAGTTAAACATGGTAGAAATCACATTCATTCATTTTTTTAAAAAATATTTATTTATTTATTTGAGACAGAGTTTTGCTTTTGTCACCCAGGCTGTAGTGCAGTGGCATGATCTTGGCTCAGTGCAACCTCCGCCTCTCAGGTTCAAGCGATTCTCCTGCCTCAGCCTCCTGAATAGCTGGGATTATAGGCACCCACCACCACGCCCAGGTAATTATTATTATTTTTTTTTGTATTTTTAGTAGAGACTGGGTTTCACTATATTATCCAGGCTGGTCTCGAACTCCTGACTTCAGATGATCCACCTGCCTTGGCCTCCCGAAGTGCTGGGATTACAGGCGTTAAGTCACTGCACCCAGCCACATTCATTCATTCATTCATTCCAGAAGTTATTTAATAAGCCACTACTATTATCTAAGCACTTTATTCAAATGTAAAGGGATATAATGAAGAGCAAAACAGACCCGATGCAGGCCTTCAGGGATGTACAGTCTAGCAGGAATGACACATGTCAAACAAATAAGTGCACAAATATGGGATTGGAAACAATAAATGCTTTGAAGGAAAACTAGTGAATGCAATTAAAAGGATGAAAGAGGACCAAACTTAGATTGCAGTGTACAGGGAAGGCCCATTTGATCAAGAGACCTTAAAGGTGAGTCCTGGGAGAAGGACACAATTTACTCAAGCTGAGGACGGGGGCAAATGTTCTAGGCAGTAACCAGCATGTTTCCATTATTAAATAATTTCTCGAATGAATTAATAAATGAATTACGGTGACAACTTGGTGAGTAAGGAAAAAACTTGATGAACTAGTGAAACGGAAAGAAGGCTAGTGTGGCTTCAAAGTGTGAGTCAACACACCTGTAATTCCAGCACTTTGAGAGACCGAGGTGGGTGGTTCACGTGAGGCCAGGAGTTCCAGACCAGCCTGACCAACATGATGAAACCCCGTTACTACTAAAAATACAAAAATTAGCTGGGCATGTTGGGGCATGCATGTAATCCCAGCTGCTCAGCAGGCTGAGGCACAAGAATCACTTGAACCTGGGAAGCGGAGGTTGTAGTGAGCAAAGATTGCACCACTGCACTCCAGCCTGGATGACAGAGCGAGACTCTGTCTCAAAAAAACCAAAAAAAGAAAACCGTCGGCCAAAGAGTGATGGTGTCGGATGAGGCTGGAGGGCATGCAGGGGCTTTGAATGTCAGGCTTAGGATTTTTTAAAAATTTAGTTTTATAGCAATGGAAAGCTACTTAAGGGTTTTTGAGGAAAGGAGTGACATGACTGATTGTCAGCCTGGGATTCAGAGGCTTCCTGAGCCTTCCTCCTATCCTATGAATAAGCTCCAGCTAGACACACAGTGTTTTTATGTCCAGACAATTTGTTCACCCTAACCTGTCTCACTTCCCTGCCACAGGTGTGACCCATTTATAAAATGCTTTCTCTCTTTTGAAACTCAAGCCATTTCTTTTGCAGATGTTATCACAAGGTAAATAATCTAGCTTCCACTCTGCTACAGAAAATTTCAGGCAACGGAATTCAGGAAACTTGTGTCATGAAAAAGTCTGGCCCCAATTCCCAGGCACTTGCAAGCTGGCTCAAAAGGATACCTGATATGTCAACACAACTCATCCCCCCAAACAAGGCAGTTCGACACATTAACAAAGTGCTTCCTCCCAGAGGTAATTTGAGTATCCTGTAAAAGGATACTATTTGCAGCATTTCATTAATAAAGAAACATGTAATGCAGTTGCAGATCCCTATCTGGAAAAGGCTGCACAGTGATTTTGTATAATTGGACAGGGATAGGCTCTAATTTTGTGCTGATGGGCATGGAGGATCTGAAATTTGTGAGTGTGAAGTCTGCTTTTAAGGAATGCTCCAGAATGGAAAACAGTTATTTCAACAAAAAGCAATAAAACGTCCCTATCACAAACATACTGGCTTAAGAGAAACAAGAGGCTGCCTGTGCTTCAAAAGTATGTTTATAAAGCAAATGCCAAGCCACCAGGAACAGCAGCCATCTCCGGGCAGCAGCAAAAAGAAAAATTAGAGCATTAATAAAAATATTAACAGCACTTTTATGTTATCTTCTTCTAGCCAGAAAACACCACTGTGGTACCTATACAAGAATAATTGTTGTGCCATTTAACAGCTTAGAAAACTGACACAAGGGGGTTAAATGGCTTCTCTGAAGTCATGTGGCCAACTGGTGGCAAAATTGGGTCTTGGACTTCCGATTCATTTTCCTTTTGCAGTCCATGCTGCCTATTTTGAATAATAATAGTAACAGCTGCCTAGCGATTAATTTCCATGCTCTCATGTAATCTTCACAATCACACTGCAAGGTTGGTATGATTACTCCCATTTTATGGATCAGGAGCAGCAGTTCAGACAGTACATGATTGGTCCCAGGGCCTGTGGCTAGAAGTAACTGGGCTGGAATTGGAAACTAGGATTGCCTGTCCTGAAAGCACATGTTCTTAACCACTGTTAATTACCACCCCACCTCTGGATATACTGGCCAACCTCTCTTACCCTAACCCAGAATGCAAAAACTGGCTTTTTGTTCATATGGGGTCATAACAAAGACAGGCAAAGTGCTGAGGAACTGATATTGTCTTTAAAGTATAAATTCTGTGTAGGACAGACCAGGTCTGGGATCAAGAGGCACAAGAGGGATGTTGTCAATATCTGCATATTCATGAAGGCACAAACGCAATGCACACAGGCTTGCCTATGAAATAATAAAAGGGAGCTGTTGAGTGTTGAGGACTCCCCTATGTGCTTGCAGAGGCACAAGTTATTTCATTCAATTTGCACTATAGCTGTGTAGTGTGCATTTTGCAGTCATCACTCTACAGGCATTAAGGGACTTTGTGAGATCACAAAGCTAGAAAGCTTTGGAGCCGGGATCTGTCTGAAGCCAAGCCCAAGCTCTCAAGGGTGAAATAATTAATTCTCCAGGTAAAAAGATCATATTACTTGAGGTTGCAAGAATCAACTTAGATGCTTTATCCTAGAGCATGGAACAGGGTGAAACCATAAGTAAGATGAAAAAAAGATCTAGATAAGTCAAAGTTGATGGCACTTTTGAAGGTGTCTTAGAAAACCAGGGATGCTTCACAGGACCCCCTGTAATCTTGTAAATTAAAATAACAGAAAACAGCTATGTCTACCCACAGGCATCCTTTGGTGCTATTGTCTAAGTGCCCTGTGTAGCTCATGACTTCAACATTTTACCCAATCCCCAAGAAAGAGACTCCTTTCCTTGTTGGGGAACTTTAATGATGCTCGGATATAACCAATCCTGAAAGTTTACACCAATGCTGAAGTGGCACCACAGAATATTAAAGCTTAGAAGGTGCTTAGAAGTTATCTGGTCCAATCCTCACATTTTACGTATAAGAGATCGAAGTAACTGAGGCCTAGTGTAAAAACAGATCCATTTGTTAAGTAATTTAAACTATGTCATCCATGGTGCTAGGAGTTTGACATACATTTATTCTAAATCTCAGGAAGGTCCTGCAGGAAGGTATTATTATGAAAAGTGAGGTTCAGGAAAGTTAAATAACTTGATCAAGGTCATGCAGCTTACAGGTGATGGAGTCTAGATACAAGCCCATATTTGTGAGTTCAACACCCAGTGTTATTTCTCCATCCCCACGGCAATCTCTCTTTCTACTAAGATGTGACACAATGTTAGGCCCATGTGAATTGGAACCACCTGGATTAATGGAGAAATAGAGATTTCCATGCCCACTCTGATATCCTATCCTGAATCTCCTATGGGTAAAGACCATGTCTTATACTTCTTTGTGTCTTCTATTTTATGTGCAGAATACATAGAAGGTATTGAAGATGTGTATTTGTAAAAAGGCTACCTTACTGCTGTAACAGAATTGAGCCCTATTAATTGATGTCATATTTGGCCAATCACTATCCTGATAATTCTCTACTGTATTTCATTTGTATTCATTTGGCAACTTCTGATAAGAACTCTGAATAAGTTCTTGCAACTTTGTTATCTTGCCTTCCAGTCATAAAGACAAGCTCTGCTCCCAAACCAGAGGAGACAAAAATAAAGGTAAAATATGAGCTCAACAAGCAATGCAGGTTTCATGCTGCTCTGATGATCTTTCCTAATGGAGAGCCCAAGGCAGGCTCATGTCCTGTTACCCTTCCCTGAGACAGGCTCACCTCTATTTGCACAAGGAAAGCACACACATCATTATGCTGCTATTGAAAAGGCCTTGGTGGCAAAAGATGCACATGGTCCACTTTTATATGAGAGTCTGACATTTGGGCAGTAGAAAAAAAGAAATCAGTTCAAGCCAATGAAATTTCTATGGGAAAAGCCCCAGCTCCACAAAGGAGTGAGTGAAAGTGGCAGTTAACCCCGTGGATGCCTTATTGTTCCTCATTCATGACTGGGAACACTAGGACCTCCTCGAGGAGGGCTCAGAGAAAGGGGGCTGCCACCTGTTGCTAGGGATGACATCAGTGCCCCAGCAAGAGCCAACATTCTTTGGGCGGCTTGTGTGTGTGTCGTTAATCAGCACTGGCTCCTCTGCAGGCAGGCCCATTCAATAAGATCTTGACTGTCAGCACTCCAGCTTCAAACTTCCAAAGGGATCTGCCAGAATGCATGGCTTTTATCCTAAAGGAAATTGGCCCATGTTCAAAATTACCTTGGACGGGAGGGGTGATGATGGTGTGGTGATGTTCTCTTGGTTTTTTGTTTCTGTTGTGTTTTGTTTATGAGCCTGCTGGGGTTAAGTAGGAGGGGAAAGGGTACAAGAAGGTGTGGAGAAGGGCAAGAAGCGCCCACCTCATCCCACTTGCCAGGCACAGGAAAGAACTCTACACAACAAATCTTTTGAACAAAACGGATGCTGCCACGTCTCTCTAGTTTATAAAAATGTTTTAAATGGTGGACAGTTCCTTTAAGAATTAAATGCACATGTGTATCTAAATCAGATCTAATACCAAGTTGGCATCACAGATATGAAAGTTACAAGTGGAACCTTCGGCATCACTCCTTCATCTTACAGGTGAGTAAACTGAGGCCCAGACATTATCTGTCTTTGTCTGGTCTGTGCTGGTAAGAGATACCTAGCTCTTGCTGTAGCTGGTTTCTGCTTCTTCCTGGAAACAAAGCTGGAATAGACTTCCCATCTCCTCACGACTAGACTCCATTGGCTGGGGTCACTCACATGATTATGCCTTGTAGCATAGGCACAACCATGTGATTGACTCCAACCAGTGGAGTGTGAGGAGATGCGATGTGTGCTCAGGCTGGTCCGGGATAAGCTCCCATGACCCTGCTTCATGCTCTTTCCCCTTCTACTGTCTTGCAGCAATATGGCTGGACTATAGCTCAGCTCTCCTACCTTCCCTTTCACCCACGACAGTGCTATGCCACGTTGCTATCTCTCACTTCAGCAGAACAATTCACACCGGAAACCTACCCCTTAAGCCATTATCTTAAATGTCCTTCAATGCTGGGCACAGTGGCTCACACCTGTAATCTCAGCACTTTGGGAGGCTAAGGCAGGCAGATCACGAGGTCAGGAGATTGAGACCAGCCTGCCTAACATGGTGAAACCCCATCTCTATTAAAAATACAAAAAAAAAAAAAAAATAGCCAGGCGTTGTGGCGGGCGCCTGTAGTCCCAGCTACTCGGGAGGCTGAGGCAGGAGAATGGCGTGAACCTGGGAGGTGGAGCTTGCAGTGAGCACAGATCACACCACTGCACTCCAGCCTGGGCGACAGAGCGAGACTCCGTCTCAAAAAAAAAAAAGGCCTTCAAATTGATTCATAATTATAGATTAGAAATTAAAATAATATTAACGTATCAAGTATTAGCTGCTCCTCAGCCAAAATTAACACCTTTATCAATTACATCATGAAACAGAGATGTTTTACCCTGACTCCTCTCAAGCTTGATGTTCCTAGTTTACTACTTTTACTACTTTTATAACTCAACCTTTTTTTTGAGCCACTTTTTAGCAGCAAGCTGCCAACAAGTAATGTCACAAAATTTGTATCAAGTGAAATGGTTAAGGCATTTATGAACAGAGTGCTAAATAGAGAAAAATATAAGCTTAGAGTTTTTTTTTTTTTTTGCCTTTATTTAAAAAAAATTTTTAGAGATGTGGTCTTGCTATGTTGTCTAGGCTGGTCTTAAACTTCTGGCCTCAAGTGATCCTCCTGCTTCAGTCTCCCAAAGCACTGAGATTACAGGCATGAGCCACTGTGTCTGGCCTATTGCAAGTAAGTTCTAAGTAGAAGAGAAGGAAGACCAAATTAGAGGAACCGGTATCTTTCCACCACAGGAAATGTCACTGTCATTGTAACACCACGGCTACATGATAATATGAACAGAAAAGTTCTTGAAGTATCATGAAGAAGAGAGAAGGGGAGGACCCTAACAATTCAGACAGGAGAACATGGGCAAATGGACCGTTTTCCTCCCAGAGTTTGGAGCTGAGACCACTAAAATGAAAAAGGAGAGTTCACACGTGACTGATCTGTGGTCACTCCCATAATTTTTAGGGTTTCAGTGATCAGCCACTGAAGTGACACCAATTTCTTTACAATTCAATTCAGGGAAGTTACAAAAACTCTAGAAGAACTACCTCTAAGAGACCTCTGAAAAATATAATTCTTGCTATTACTAGTCTTTCCTATTTTGAATATTTTGTTTCTTCTCTCTCTTATTAATTAGAAAGAGAAACCTTGCTGTCAACAGAACCAGATGAACATGACTACAGTTGGTACTTGTTAAATTTTCAAAAATCTGTTATTTTTACTGAAGTCATTTTTCTGTACTTGACAACATCATGTTGTGAGAGGCATCTGGTCAACCGTTCGTCTCTGGCAAGCGCACAGCAGAGACGAAGTGAGGTCAGATAACTCGGGGCAGTAGCATTCAAACCAAATGCCAACGTGCATTTGTGGAAGGTTCTAGAGGAATCTTTATTTTTGAGGCAAACAGAGATTCTTCTAACCTCTTCCATCTTACAATATTAAAATGATTTTGACTGTAGAACAGAATTGGATAAAAATGACCTAACAAGCTCTTGGAGGAACGTGAGTGCAGATCAGCACTGCAACTGTCATGGATGACAAATGAGACAAATGTGGCGCCTTGCTGAGGATTTTTAGGGTGGATATTTCAGACCAAACATATGACCAAATTATAAGTGTTCCTTCTTTATTAAATGTAATCCGCAAACAAAATCCAAAACAAATAACCCATCCCTCCTTGTTGGGAGTGGGGATGGGAAGAAACACTAAATAGAAAGCGAGGAATTCATAAAAGCATCCACTTCAAATTGCAAAGAAGTAAACAATCAATGTAAAATTTGACTATATTACATAAGAAAGATGTTTTTCTAAAGGATCAGGAGTTAATTTAATGTTTAAAATTCTTGGATGAAAGCATATATCAAATTTATTACCTAGTTCATGATCTCTTTCATAAGCTACACTGGTAATTATTTTTCTTTAAAGAGTCGTAAATGATCTCTTTAAAAAGTGTGCGTGTGTGTGTTGGTGGGAATGACACATTTGCCAACCACAGATACTGTGTTAGATGTTTTATCTCTGGTAACTCATTTTATAGAATAACAAAAGGCAAACTTAAAGAAGATTTGAGAGCCTAGTTAAGAAACAGCACATCGGGGTGGAGCCAAGATGGCCGAATAGGAACAGCTCCGGTCTCCAGCTCCCAGCCCCAGCGACACAGAAGACGGGTGATTTCTGCATTTCTGCTTGAGGTACCGGTTTCATCTCACTAGGGAGTGCCTAACAGTGGGTTCAGGACAGTCGGTGAAGCGCACTGTGCGCGAGCCGAAGCAGGGCGAGGCATTGCCTCACTCGGGAAGCGCAAGGGGTCAGGGAGTTCCCTTTCCTAGTCAAAGAAAGGGGAAACAGACGGCACCTGGAATATCAGGTCAGTCCCGTCCTAATACTGCGCTTTTCCAACGGGCCTGGAAAACGGCACACTAGGAGATTGTGTCCCGCACCTGGCTCGGAGGGTCCTATGCCCACAGAATCTTGCTGATTGCTAGCACAGCAGTCTGAGATCACGCTGCAAGGCGGCAACGAGGCTGGGGGAGGGGCGCCCGCCATTGCCCAGGCTTGCTTAGGTAAACAAAGCAGCCAGGAAGCTCGAACTGGGTGGAGCCCACCACAGCTCAAGGAGGCCTGCCTGCCTCTGTAGGCTCCACCTCTGGGGGCAGGGCACAGACAACCAAAAACTCAGCGAGAACCTCCATAGCCTTAAATGTCCCTGTCTGACTGACAGCTTTGAAGAGAGTAGTGGTTCTCCCAGCACGCAGCTGGAGATCTGAGAACGGACAGACTGCCTCCTAAAGTGGGTCCCTCACTCCTGAGCAGCCTAACTGGGAGGCACCCCCCAGTAGGGACAGACTGACACCTCATTCAACCGAGTACTCCTCTGAGACAAAACTTTCAGAGGAACTATCAGACAGCTGAATTTGTGGTCTCACGAAAATCCGCTGTTCTGCAGCCACTGGTGCTGACACCCAGCCAAACGGGGTCTGGAGTGGACCTCTAGTAAACTCCAACAGACCTGCAGCTGAGGGTCTTGTCTGGTAGAAGGAAAATTAACAAACAGAAAGGACATCCACACCAAAAACCCATCTGTACATCACCATCATCGAAGACAAAAAGTAGACAAAACCACAAAGATGGGGAAAAAACAGACCAAAAAAACCGGAAACTCTAAAAAACAGAGCACCTCTCCTCCTCCAAAGGAACGCAGTTCCTCACCAGCAACGGAACAAAGCTGGATGGAGGATGACTTTGATGAGTTGAGAGAAGAAGGCTTCAGACGATCAAACTAGTCTGAGCTACGAGAGGAAATTCAAAACAATAGCAAAGAAGTTAAAAACTTTGAAAAAAAATTAGAAGAATGGATAACTAGAATAACCAATGGAGAGAAGGGCTTAAAGGAGATGATGGAGCTGAAAGCCAAGTTTCGAGAACTACGCGAAGAATGCAGAAGCCTCAGTAGCAGATGCGATCAACTGGAAGAAAGGGTATCGCTGATAGAAGATGAAATGAATGAAATGAAGAGAGAAGGGAAGTTTAGAGAAAAAAGAATAAAAAGAAATGAACAAAGCCTCCAAGAAATTTGGGACTATGTGAAAAGACCAAACCTACGTCTGATTGGTGTACCTGAAAATGATGGGGAGAATGGAACCAAGTTGGAAAACACTCTGCAAGATATTATCCAGGAGAACTTCCCCAGTCTGGCAAGGCAGGCCAGCATTCAGATTCAGGAAATACAGAGAATGCCACAAAGATACTCCTCGAGAAGGGCAACTCCAAGACACATAATTGTCAGATTCACCAAAGTTGAAATGAAGGAAAAAATGTTAAGGGCAGCCAGAGAGAAAGGTCGGGTTACCCACAAAGGGAAGCCCATCAGACTAACAGCTGATCTCTCAGCAGAAACTCTACAAGCCAGAAGAGAGTGGGGGCCGATATTCACCATTCTTAAAGAAAAGAATTTTCAACCCAGAATTTCCTATCCCGCCAAACTAAGCTTCATAAGTGAAGGAGAAATAAAATACTTTACACACAAGCAAACGCTGAGTGATTTTGTCACCACGAGGCCTGCCCTAAAAGAGCTCCTGAAGGAAGCACTAAACATGGAAAGGAACAACCGGTACCAGCCCCTGCAAAAACATGCCAAATTGTAAAGACCATCGAGGCTAGGAAGAAACTATAGCAACTAACGAGCAAAATAACCAACTAACATCATAATGAGAGGATCAGATTCACACATAACAATATTCACGTTAAATGTAAATGGGCTAAATGCTCCAATCAAAAGACACAGACTGGCAAACTGGATAGGGAGTCAGGACCCATCAGTGTGCTGTATTCAGGAAACCCATCTCACGTGCAGAGACACACATAGACTCAAAATAAAGGGATGGAGGAAGATCTGTCAAGCAAATGGAAAACAAAAAAAGGCAGGGGTTGCAATCCTAGTCTCTGATAAAATAGACTTCAAACCAACAAAGATCAAAAGAGACAAAGAAGGCCATTACATAATGGTAAAGGGATCAATTCAACAAGAAGAGCTAACTATCCTAAATATATATGCACCCAACACAGGAGCACCCAGATTCATAAAGCAAGTCCTCAGTGACCTACAAAGGGACTTAAACTCCCACACAATAATAATGGGAGATTTTAACACCCCACTGTCAGCATTAGACAGATCAACGAGACAGAAAGTTAACAAGGATATCCAGGAATTGAACTCAGTTCTAAATAAAGTGGACCTAATAGACATCTACAGAACTCTCCACCCCAAATCAACAGAATATACATTTTTTTCAGCACCACACCACACCTATTCCAAAATTGACCACATAGTTGGAAGTAAAGTTCTTCTCAGCAAATGTAAAAGAACAGAGATTATAACAAACTGTCTCTCAGACCACAGTGCAATCAAACTAGAACTCAGGATTAAGAAACTCACTCAAAACCTCTCAACTACATGGAAACTGAACAACCTGCTCCTGAATGACTATTGGGTACATAATGAAATGAAGGCAGAAATAAAGATGTTCTTTGAAACCAACGAGAACAAAGACACAACATACCAGAATCTCTGGGACACGTTCAAAGCAGTGTGTAGAGGGAAATTTATAGCACTAAATGCCCACAAGAGAAAGCAGGAAAGATCCAAAATTGACACCCTAACATCACAATTAAAAGAACTAGAAAAGCAAGAGCAAACACATTCAAAAGCTAGCAGAAGGCTAGAAATAACTAAAATCAGAGCAGAACTGAAGGAAATAGAGACACAAAAAACCCTTCAAAAAATTAATGAATCCAGGAGCTGGTTTTTTGAAAAGATCAACAAAATTGATGGACCGCTAGCAAGACTAATAAAGAAGAAAAGAGAGAAGAATCAAATAGAAGCAATAAAAAACGAAAAAGGGGATATCACCACCGATCCCACAGAAATACAATCTACCATCAGAGAATACTACAAACACCTCTATGCAAATAAACTAGAAAATCTAGAAGAAATGGATAAATTCCTCGACAAATACACCCTCCCAAGACTAAACCAGGAAGAAGTTGAATCTCTGAATAGACCAATAACAGGTTCTGAAATTGTGGCAATAATCAATAGCTTACCAACCAAAAAGAGTCCAGGACCTGATGGATTCACAGCTGAATTCTACCAGAGGTACAAGGAGGAACTGGTACCATTCCTTCTGAAACTATTCCAATCGATAGAAAAAGAGGGAATCCTCCCTAACACATTTTACGAAGCCAGCATCGTCCTGATACCAAAACCTGGCAGAGACATAACCAAAAAAGAGAATTTCAGACCAATATCCTTGATGAACATTGATGCAAAAATCCTCAATAAAATACTGGCAAACCGAATCCAGCAGCACATCAAAAAGCTTATCCACCATGATCAAGTGGGCTTCATCCCTGGGATGCAAGGCTGGTTCAACATACGCAAATCAATAAATGTAATCCAGCATATAAACAGAACCAAAGACAAAAACCACATGATTATCTCAATAGATGCAGAAAAGGCCTTTGACAAAATTCAACAACCCTTCATGCTAAAAACTCTCAATAAATTAGGTATTGATGGGACGTATCTCAAAATAATAAGAGCTATCTAAAACAAACCCACAGCCAATATCATACTGAATGGGCAAAAACTGGAAGCATTCCCTCTGAAAACTGGCACAAGACAGGGATGCCCTCTCTCACCGCTCCTATTCAACATAGTGCTGGAAGTTCTGGCCAGAGCAATCAGGCAGGAGAAGGAAATAAAGGGTATTCAATTAGGAAAAGAGGAAGTCAAATTGTCCCTGTTTGCAGATGACATGATTGTATATCTAGAAAACCCCATTGTCTCAGCCCAAAATCTCCTTAAGCTGATTAACAACTTCAGCAAAGTCTCAGGATACAAAATTAATGTACAAAAATCACAAGCATTCTTGTACACCAATAACAGACAAACAGAGAGCCAAATCATGAGTGAACTCCCATTCACAATTGCTTCAAAGAGAATAAAATACCTAGGAATCCAACTTACAAGGGATGTGAAGGACCTCTTCAAGGAGAACTACAAACCACTGCTCAATGAAATAAAAGAGGATACAAACAAATGGAAGAACATTCCATGCGCATGGGTTGGAAGAATCAATATCGTGAAAATGGCCATACTGCCCAAGGTAATTTATAGATTCAATGCCATCCCCATCAAGCTACCAATGACTTTCTTCACAGAATTGGAAAAAACTACTTTAAAGTTCATATGGAACCAAAAAAGAGCCCGCATCACCAAGTCAATCCTAAGCCAAAAGAACAAAGCTGGAGGCATCACGCTACCTGACTTTAAACTATACTACAAGGCTACAGTAACCAAAACAGCATGGTACTGGTACCACAACAGAGACATAGATCAATGGAACAGAACAGAGCCCTCAGAAATGATGCCGCATAGCTACAACTATCTGATCTTTGACAAACCTGACAAAAACAAGAAATGGGGAAAGGATTCCCTATTTAATAAATGGTGCTGGGAAAACTGGCTAGCCATATGTAGAAAGCTGCAACTGGATCCCTTCCTTACACCTTATACAAAAATTAATTCAAGATGGATTAAAGACTTATATGTTAGACCTAAAACCATTAAAATCCTACAAGAAAACCTAGGCAATACCATTCAGGACATAGGCGTGGGCAAGGACTTCATGTCTAAAACACCAAAAGCAATGGCAACAAAAGCCAAAATCGACAAATGGGATCTCATTAAACTAAAGAGCTTCTGCACAGCAAAAGAAACTATCATCAGAGTGAACAGGCAACCTACACAATGGGAGAAAATTTTTGCAACCTACTCATCTGACAAAGGGCTAATATCCAGAATCTACAATGAACTCAAACAAATTTACAAGAAAAAAACAAACAACCCCATCAAAAAGTGGGCAGAGGACATGAACAGACACTTCTCCAAAGAAGACATTTATGCAGCCAAAAAACACATGAAGAAATGCTCCTCATCACTGGCCATCAGAGAAATGCAAATCAAAACCACAGTGAGATACCATCTCACACCAGTTAGAATGGCCATCATTAAAAAATCAGGAAACAACAGGTGCTGGAGAGGATGTGGAGAAATAGGAACACTTTTACACTGTTGGTGGGACTGCAAACTAGTTCAACCATTGTGGAAGTCAGTGTGGCGATTCCTCAGGGATCTAGAACCAGAAATACCATTTGACTCAGCCATCCCATTACTGGGTATATACCCAAAGGACTATAAATCATGCTGCTATAAAGACACATGCACACGTATGTTTATTGCGGCACTATTCACAATAGCAAAGAGTTGGAACCAACCCAAATGTCCAACAACGATAGACTGGATTAAGAAAATGTGGCACATATACACCATGGAATACTATGCAGCCATAAAAAATGATGAGTTCGTGTCCTTTGTAGGGACATGGATGAAACTGGAAAACATCATTCTCAGTAAACTATCGCAAGGACAAAAAACCAAACACCGCATGTTCTCACTCATAGGTGGGAATTGATCAATGAGAACTCATGGACACAGGAAGGGGAACATCACGCTCCGGGGACTGTTGTGGGGTGGGGGGAGGGGGGAGGGACAGCATTAGGAGATAGACCTAATGCTAAATGACGAGTTAATGGGTGCAGGAAATCAACATGGCAGATGGATACATATGTAACAAAGCTGCACATTGTGCACATGTACCCTAAAACCCTAAAGTATAATAAAAAAAAAAAAAAAAAAAAAAAAAAAAAGAAACAGCACATCAATAATCAATCTCACACCAAAATGTGAGATTGTAGTCATCTCTGTCCTTCATTTAATCCACAGATATTGAGGATCATCTCCTGAGTATCAGATGACAGAAGAAGAACTAAGATCAATGAGATCATCACTGCCTTCAAGCAGCTCATACCCTAGTTGAAGAAGCCTAAATGGTAAAATAGCTCATTACAATACAATAGATTGGTAATGCTAAACTAGTCACTTTATGTACCTTCAATTACTGGAGCACAGAGTAGTAAGCCAATCACTTTGAAGGGGCAACAAAGAATCCAGTTGGGTTTCTAAGGGTGAGTAGGAGTTTGCCAAGTAAGAAAAGGACATGCCATGCTGAGCATGTATTTTGTGTAAAAGAGTGATGATGAGAATGAGCATATACACCTGGAAAACACAAGACCACTTATGGTTTTGTGTGTGTGTGTGTGTGTGTTTGGGGGAGGGTGAGTTGTGTCAAGATTGAAGACAGAAAAGGTGGAGAAGGGCAAATTATGAAGGTTCTTTCATGATATTCTAAGGAGCAGGGTTTTAGCCTTTGGTAGAAGAGAACCAGTGGTGATTTTTAGAATCTCAAAAGATGCTAAAAATTACATAAGCTCATCTCTATTTTCAAACAATAACTGGCAGTCACATGAAAGCTGGACTGGGAAGATAAAAAATGAATGGAATTGGCTGGTGTGGGTCTTCTTTAAGCCAAAGTGGTGGCAATGAGTAAGAGGAAATGAGCAGATTCATGAAGAGGGAGTTTGAATCTATCAGATATGACGACGAGTGTGATGTGGGAAGATGGAGACAGCATTTAAGGGTGATAACTTTTTTTAATGTGCTTTTCAGTTTGACCAACTGAGCAGGTGTATGTGCTACTTCTTGACAAGGAGGAGTAAGTTTACATTGGTAGAACTTTGGGTCATGCTGGATGTAAGATTTTACACATAAACTCCAGACAGAGTCACTACTCAAGAGGCAGTTGCTATTTAAGTCTCAAGCTCAGGAGAGTGATGGTTATATTTGTCAGTCCATCAGCAACTATACTCTCCCTAAACTGCAGGTCTGACTCTGCTTAGTAATCTCCGTTAGCTTCTCCATTGCCTGTGGTATCATGTGCAAACTCATGTTGGTCTTCAATGCACACTGTGACCTAGTCTCAATCTCTTCTCCCACCCTTAACTCCTTCAACCTGAATGCTCAAGAGAGAAAAACCACTCAACCTTCCCGCAATACACCTCATCATAGTTGCTCTTATTTCCAAAGCTTGGAATTCCCTTTCTACCCAGATTCACTCAAAGTGCTGAAATCTGAACTGTCTCAGGTTTCAGCTAGCTTGGCCTTAAAGTGTTCCCCCAAACTCTCTTAGTTCTAAACAATTTCCACTTCCTCTGGGCTTCCGGAACATGTGCTTCACACCCTGGTGCATGGTCTTATGTCTTCCAGCCTACCCCATCACAGTCTTCCTAAGCCAGTCTCCAGCAATGAACTGGAGTCTGTGAGGAGCCGGGCCATTCCCACAGGACATCCTAACTAAAGGAGTGCTGAGTGGAATGGCTCCTTGGGCTTACAGCATACAACATTCTTTGCTGTGCTCATGAGAGCACAGAGACTTCTTATCACATTGCCAGCTAAAAGCTTCAGGGCTGATCAGTCAGTTCCCAGTGGGGAATAAAGAATTCAAGATGATGTGATGAAACATGACAAACGACTTAGTGAGCTGACAAAATTGCAAAGATTAGACCTTCCTTTTTCTCTGGTGTTCATCCGGCTTCTCTACGTATCATGACCCTTCCTGCACAGCCCAGAGTGTCAAGACTTCCATGTACATAGCACAAGAAGAGGGAAAATGTGTTTTCTTTGGCAATTTAATTGTGAGGTTTTGATGTTTATGTACTCATTAGATGTTCTTAGTGATTTTTGCTACTTGCATGAAAACACAGGCATCTGTGACTCTGACTATGGCTAAATCCAGGCTGTAACCTCAGTTGTCAGCAGTTTAATATCTTCCAGGAAAACAACATGGCTCAACCTTTGATTTTAACACAAATACTCCATGAAAAGGAAGCAGAGTAATGAGAAGTGGACCTCAAAGAAGAGGCATCCTCTTGTTTGTAAATTCTCTCATCACTCAAGAATTAGAGATGCAGAAACAAGTAGGAAAATGCTCCCCACTCCCAAATGCTACCTCTAGTTTCTTCTATGCTTTCATGGCTGACATCTTACTTGTGCCTGCTCCTTATAATGGCTCCTGGCATAATATGCCCTGTTCTTATTTCACATTAGTTGACACGGCACTAGCAACTTGGATTTTGAGTGCCAATAGGAATGGATATGTCCTTAGACTCTGGTAATAAAATACAGCTCCTTCTGTATCTATACTGGTCTGGTCTGGCATGTTAATCTCATTCTGATAATTATAATAACAGTTGTAATAATATTAATATAGAGGTAGAAAAAATACAGTTCTTCTGCTTGGCTACCAAGAGAGTCACTTTTCTGCATAATAATCACCCACATTCACAGATGTGTAAGGCACGCATCTTAAATCTGCTTGAAGCTCTTCTGGCTCTCCAACAAAACACAAAGATTCTTTGTATTTCTCCATCTTATAATTCCTTTCTCACAATCTCCACCTGAACTATATAAATAACCAGGGCTTATATTAGGAAAAAATTAGATGCTGATTTATTGATAATTTGTTAAATGCCTCTCCTCTTCAGTTCTTTCAGAAACATTCCCCTTTGCAATTTCTAAAGACAAATGAGTTTTTTCCCCCATGTGAACTTCTTGATGCTTCCAAACAGATCAGTAGAAATGGGACCATTTATTTATTTGAATGGGCATGTGTCAACATATTCTTAAAAAAAAAAGACACCAGTGCATCATAGCAGAGTCCAAAAAAAGCACTCCACACCACACACATTAATGCCCATCGGTTACACCTCAGAATCCACATGTAAAACTGTCTTTATGGATGCTAGGGGGTCCTCAGAGGCAGGATGTGGATCTTGGAACTGAATTTATTTCAAGGGTTCACCACATATGGTAATGGGATCTCCTCTCAGAGCTGTGGGGCAGTTTCAGATACATCATGGATCACCACCAGGGTTCAAAAGACCACACACCTTTCTGACTGCTTCATGTGACCATCTTTAATCAAGGTTATCCCCTGAATATTTCTGTGTATCCTTGCCTCAGATGTAATTGTGTGTTTGATGTGCACTTGGACAGTCAGCGTCTGAACAGCTGACCACATGGGCCTTCCCTGGAAAGCCACCCCTCTTCTGCTGGCTCACCCCTGCCTTGCCTCCCAGCTCCACTGGCTGCTGTTGGGTTTTTGAGCCATTTCCAACACTACCAAATACATTTCTTTTGCTTACTCCTGTGACTAATGTTACTTCATAATCAAATACTTACCTAGTGAACTGCCCAGATTAAAATACTTATGTGTAGATGTAGAGGTAGAATAATATTTTTTCAATGATTAACTTTAACTAGGTCTGCTGATACAACTCTTATTGCCATTGGACCTAAGTGTTGATAAATCACCACCTTGAAGACAGCCATTGCTGTTTAAGACATAAGCTAGAACAAGACATATTTTATGTGCTTATGATTGTAGAGAAGATTCTAAGTGACAGCTATATGATGAAAGCCCTTCAGCCCATGAAGTCAGTAACGGCTGACTCTGTGGTTTACCTTTATCTCAAAGCCATAAAATCCAGAACAAGAAAAGGCCATGTCCACAGTTTAAGACCACAATTGAAATCACAGCATGAGAGACCCAGAGTTCTTGTTTCCTGTTTTCTTTTTGACATCATACTAGCTCTTATACTAATTTCAACCATTCTCAAAAGTCTTGACCATGGAACACCACTCCATCATGCTTAAGACAAGATTCCACTGGCAAGAGCAGGATGCAATCTGGACCTAGCATGACTGTTCAGTTATTGCTCTTGGACATCTCAGCAGACATACCTCTGCTCAAGCCTTAAAAGACCTTTTTATCTCATTGCCCAGCCCCTGCTGATCTCTGGCACCCCTACCCTGGCCCTCATCAATTTCTAGGACATCACAAAAGACACTGAGACACTCTTGGTATCATCCTTCTGTTGGAACTCTAGTGTCAATGTAGGAAAAGCATCTATTTCATGCATTTAAAGGTATCTTTATAAACTCCCCACCCCCACCCTGTCCCAGCAGCACAAATGGTCATGTGTTTCATATCAGCATTTTACTCTCAGGTTAGATGTTCAGTTTGCCAATAATAATAATAAATAATAAACAAATGTTGCTAGAAATTCAATGAGTTATTTGGATTGTTATTATGTAGAACTCTTGCTAGTTCACTAGCTTAAGAAAAAAAAGAGAATACTAAGTGGTGCATAACATTGCTGCACTAAGTCTGCAGTGGCTTTACTCTTGAGTTTCTCCTCTATGCCGCCTGGAATGTACAGCCATATTCTCAACATGTAGCTAAGCGAAAACCACAAGAAAGGGCTCTAAATCTTGGCTGATGCTTCAGCCATTTTTTCCTAGTACCTTTTCAACTTCTCTCAGAGAGTTACTATGTAAAGACAACACATTCATAGAGTTGGCATCCACAATTGCAGGAGTTCCAGTCTGAGTTTCCTGAGATGCTCTTGGCAGCCCACCTCCACCCTGCTTATTTCTCCCGCTTGGCTACTTCCTGCAATGTGTCTTCATCACTGACAATCAGCACTCATAACTCACAATATAGAAACAAGGCCATCTTCTACCATCAGCTTCTCACCTTTTTTCTTTTATGCTCTGGAGGGTCTGAACCTAGGTAGCATCCCTCCTGAGATATTATTTCACAAGAAACAAATGTTTTTACCTGAAACACCTACTTTTCCTCTCAGAGACTTCCTGAATTTTTCATCTACAAAATAGGGATAATTATGAAGAAGTGTGAGAAAAGGTGTAAGATAATATTTGTGAGCATGCATAGAAAGAAAAAGTGGAAGTAGAATCCTTATTTGAAGTTTAGGTCTATGAACTGATAACGAAGCAGTAAAAAAAGTAATTTTCCCACCAGCTTTCTAGGCTAACGACTGCACCTTCATTTGGTTGTAGAAACTCAATGTACAACACAATCATATTACAATGGGAACCTGTATTATTTTATTCCCTGAGTTCTATTCTTCAGTAGGGATGAATAACAGAAATAACAAGAACTTGGGAATCAATCCCTACTTGGATTTACATCTAAGCCCCGCTCATGTGAGCTGGGGCAAGCTGGTTAGCCTCTGTGAATTTTAGTATTTTCAACTGTTAGAAAGAGGTAGGAAGAGCTAGTCCACCTTCCCTCTGGCAAGTTACATAAAAACGCCTACCACATTTTCTTTTCTTTTCTCTTTTCCATAACCTACATAGCTTGATATGTAGTACAAGAATTTAGTGTCCCCTATCCCCAAACAGGAGCCTGCAGCTAGATAGTGAGGATTTGATGAACTGAAAAGGGGCCAGGAGAGTGATGGCAATGTTGATGTTGATATTGATGATGATGATGATGATGATGATGATGATGATGATGACGATGATGACAATGGGCGAGTCACTGAGGACAACCACTTTTTACACCCTTTACCCATAAGGCACTGACAGCTCACTGAACAGGGCTTATGCTGAGCTGATGGGGCACGCCGAGGCAGCTGTCTTTCTAAAGGAGAGTTTATCCATTCAGAAAATGTGATGGGCCCTCAAGGAGCTATAAGCATCTTTACTTTTAGAGAAGAACTGGAGAAAACACGTGGCACAGCAAATATCCGAAAGACTAAAACTGCTCAGGGCTTGTTTACTTAAGTCAGCACTAAGCAGCCTCTGGGGAGGCAGCAAGGCAAAAGGGCAAGATCGCTGGGGCTGGGTTCTGAAAAACTGGATGAACTCAGAGCAAGGTAGAGGTCATTCAGTCCAGCATCCTCCCCTGTGTCTCTGACAGACACCAAGCAAGCCCTGTCTTGCCTACTGTTTCTGATTGAGACCCTGCCTCACCCCACTCACCATGCTGTGAATGATGCTGAATCTGAACCTGTGCTGTGCAATATGATGGCTAATATCTTCACATGAACACATGAAATGTGGCCAGTGTAACTGAGAAGATGACTTGTGAATTTCACTTAATTTTAAATAGTTCAAACTTAAATTTAAAAACTTATATTTAATTCCACTTTTGGACAATTCTCAAATATATTTGGAACAACTTGTTTAAGTGAGCTTATTTTTCCAACTGTAAATTTCATGAAATCTAAATACAGATGAAGTATTTCTGAGGAAAACATAACATTCATATTGATATGTGCTGTTAGCGTAAAATGCACATTGGATTTTGACGACTTAGTATAAAATGTAAAATATCTTATTCGTGTTTAATATTCATTAAATGTCAATATTATAATGTTTCCTGTATACTGAGCTAAATAAAATATGTTGTTAAATTATTTTAGCCTTTTTTTCACTTTTTTAATGTGGCAAGTAGAAAATTTAAAATTACATATATGGCTCCTATTGCTTTTCCATTGAACAGCACTGGTCTACATAATGCAGAATTGGACATGAAATTTCAGATATTGCCTGACCACTAAAAATGTGCTAGGAATATCCTATCCTTTGTAACGGATTTGTTGGGTCTAACATGTCCCAGGCCTTAGAGCCATGAACTGAATTTCAATCCAGTTTCTACTAATTTAGATTTCATCAACCTGTTCTTAGCATCTGAGGTCTTCCTGAATCCTGATGAAATATTTGAAAGTATTCACTGTCCCTTTTATCTTTATGTCCTCTGAAAATTTGATAAATATTCCTAGTTGGTCAAATGACAAAATGCTGTGTAACTCATCTGGGAGAGCTTCAAAGATATGTGAATTCCACAGCACACTCCAACATCCCATCATTTGTAAAAGTAAAGATGTCTCCTTTCACAGTGCCCATTGAAGGCACTCATCCGTACTCTACATGTTAATTTCACAGCCCTCACATAAACTTGGCTACCTCAGAGTCCGGGGCTGTGCCCACTACTTCCTGTCTACGTGCCCACAATGCAGAGAATAATCAAATGCTGTTGACTGAACTTCTGCCAGCAAAATTATTGCCCAGGAAACATGAAATGAATACATTCACCCTTTCATGATTATCTTTGTTCAGCAAAATTTACTCACTTTAGTTTACTGGGCAGATGGCTGGATGTACTACTGGAGATATATTTTGGGGATAACCAGCCACTTGGAGTAATAGGGGATCAGCCCAATCCCATTCTGGGGTTGGGGTCTTTGGTAATACCACTGGAAAACAGGCATGCTTTATACAAAGAGATCTGAAAAATGCTTAACAATGTGACTTTCCTGTGGAAATATAAACCCCTGCTTCAACCAACACTCTTCCTGTAGAACAGGGTCTTCTCTAGCTTAATCCCTGGTACTGGTACATTTTCTTTTGTGCCACAGCTGTTTATCCCCAGCCCACCTTACCCCCTGCACCCCCTCCCCTAACACACACACTACAATCTGTAAGCCAGGTGTTTAGGGGGTGGGAAGATGTGGTAAAATAAGCAGAGGAGAAAGTGGTAAAACAATAAATGGTAAAAGACATTTTACGAAGAGTTCCAAGGGTCGAGTCTGCATCAATCTGCTTTAGTTCTTCCATCAATAAAATGAAATCCAAGCTGATAAAGTCCTCTACCCAGATATGCTATACTAACTGGCTAATTAATGAAAGTAACTCACTCTTAAAAATCCAAAGAATGCCATTAATGCTAAGTATTTTTTTACACAGAAACCATTTAAAGTAATTAACAAAACTGCAGTTGTTGTGAATTAGAAAGTAAATTTAAACTTAAGAATCCATTACTGGGATGGCAAAAAAAAGCAGAACTAATGGTGGTCTAAGCCATTGTAGTGGAAAGTTTATGTTGGTGTCTCGCGGTTTGGTTGTGCCATTACATCAAGAAGATGTCTACGTGCAATGAGCAGGTGGCTTGAATTATAAAAACTTCCTACATATTTGTTTTTGAGAATGAAGTGGAAAGTAAAGTAGTAAAGGCATCTATACATTGGAGGCTGATGGACCTTGCCCAGGGCAAGGATTCGCTTGTGAGCCCCTAGGTCACTAGATCAGCACTATGGTAGATTTTAATGGAACAAAGGAAATTAATCAAGTGTTGACTGGCTGTATTCTAGTTGTGACAAAGGGAAAGTCAACAACCAAGCCCCATCTTTATACCACTGAACACTGTATAATTTTGTTTCTATATCCAAGATGACTTGGTAATCAAAGTTCCTAGTAGGAACGTATGTCAAAAAGAGCAGAGCCGATAGTTTGAATCAAATGTGGAGCTGAGCAACCTAGTTCTAGGGGCTCATAACCCCAAAACTCTGTGGGCCTCTGGCAGCAAGATGTGCAAATATTTCAAGTATCTCACAGCCCCATCCCTCTTGTTTCCCTGTGAAATGTGGTGATGGACAAAATGGGATGGGTTTAATGCATCCAGTAGCTTAAGTTTCAGTTACAGTAATTCACTGCATATTTATGAAATGAGGACTAAATGAAAGACGTAACTCTGGACAATGCGAGGTTACAAAGCTAATGAGACATAGATCTGCTCTCAAGAGGCTTCTAAGCAAGCTTCAGAAATAGACCAAAAAAATAAATGCTTGCACCCAGCATAAATGTTTGGTCCATTGAAGGCAATAAAGAAACGTTGAATAGCTGAACACAGGCAGAGAGGGGTGGGTAAGAGCCATATTCAAGGCAAACACACTGGGAAGTTGGAGTCAGAAGAGGGCACTTCTAGCTGGGAGGGCCAGGGAAGGTTTGTGGCGTACCTTAAGGGGAACCAAGCACAAAGAGTCAGGAGTAAGTAGATGGGATGATGAGAAAAGAAATATACAGAAAAACAACAACAGTCATAATGAACAATGATTATTGCTTATTTTACTGAGAGTTTTATGTAATGATTACCCTCTGTCCTGCCAATAAAACCAATTTATAGATGAAGAAACAAATGTAGAGGAATTAAGCAATTTGTCCATGGTCCCAAAGTGATAGGGCCAGTATTCCTGAATTCATTCAATCGGTCATTAATTCATTCAATATTTATTGTCCTCACAATGCCAAAAATTGTTCTAGGTGCTGGAAATACAGAGTGTGTCAAAACTGACCCTGTTGCTGTCCTCCAAGATATTGTGTACTCCTGAGAAGAGACAAGTAACCCATCTCATTCATTCATTCATTCATTCATTCATTCATTCACCTATCCTAGATAGTGATACAGGCCAGAAGGAGAATGCCATATGATAACTAATACATGTTGGGTGAATAGTGTTGAGTGGGAGAGTGACTACTTTAGTAAGAGGGATATGGAAGGCCTGACTGAAGAGGTGTCATATGAACTGAGACCTGAATTACCAGAAAACAATAACCTTTCAGAAACCTGGAAGAGGTCATTATAGACCCATGGGGCTACAAATGCCTTGAGGTAGGAACTTACAGGAGGGAATGAAAGCAGGCCATGGAAGCTGC
Source organism: Symphalangus syndactylus (assembly GCF_028878055.3). Taxonomy (NCBI): domain Eukaryota; kingdom Metazoa; phylum Chordata; class Mammalia; order Primates; family Hylobatidae; genus Symphalangus; species Symphalangus syndactylus. Next base: position 78,838,184 of record NC_072428.2, on the reverse strand, counting down.
TACAAGAAGAGAGGAAAAGGAGATGACTTGGTGAGGTCACGCAGGATATTATGGAACTTGAATCTTATTATTTTCAGGAGGAAGTTATTGTTGGGTGATAAATAAGGAACTGATATGATCTGACTTGTTCTTTCAAAAAGATTACTTCTTCATTCTCAGTAAACTATCGCAAGGACAAAAAAACAAACACTGCATGTTCTCACTCATAGGTGGGAATTGAACAATGAGAACTCATGGACACATGGAAGGGGAACATCACACTCCGGGGACTGTTGTGGGGTGGGGGGAGGGGGGAGGGACAGCATTAGGAGATATACCTAATGCTAAATGACGAGTTAATGGGTGCAGCAAAACAACATGGCACATGGATACCTATGTAACAAACCTGCACATTGTGCACATGTACCCTAAAACCTAAAGTATAATAATAAAAAAAAAAGATTACTTTAGCTGCTGTGTGGAACTGGAGCAAAGGAAACAGGAATAAAAGCAGACGGACCTGTTGTGCTTTGCAGTAATCTGGGTGAGACGATGATGGTTGTGCCAGGGTTTCAGCAGTAAATACAGTAGTGGTGGTTGGGTTAGGGACAGGCCAATAGGACTTACTGACAGCTTGGAAGTGAAGAGTAAGAAAAAGAGAGAGATAAATAATGGGTGAGTCACATTTTTTATTTCTATTTTGTTTTATCTTTCGTTGTTGTGCTTTGGTTTTTGGCCTGCATAGCTAGGCAGACGGTAGCACCATTTAGGGAGATGGAAAAGCAGCAAGAAGCAGCAGGTTTTGGTAATGCAGGTAAGAGGACCCAGTAGAGAGAAACCAAGAACTCTGTTATATACATCTTAAGCTGGACAAATCTGTTAGCCATCTGAATGTGTGTGTTCAGAAGAAAACTGGACATACAGGCAAGAGGTCCATTTTGGTGAATCATCCATGTATAGATGCTCCAGATGCTAGTCTCTCTGATTTCCAAACTGTACCCATTCCGGCTGGAACTTACAGAACTGAAAAGAAGTAATGGGAAACCAGATTGAAAGGTGGGTTGGGATTCTGAGGGAAATGTGTAATGAACTAGTTTCTCATCAGTTTATCTCCTGAATGCTGCAGCGGGGTACAATGTAGCTAAAGTCCTTTGAGTGAGTGGATTTTTGCCACTATTTGCAAAGAAAGATAGTTAAGCTAATTTGAAAATATGCTACAGAAAAATAAACAATACCTTATAATGGGGTAATTTAATAATTTGCAAGCAAAATTTAAAACTAAAGATGGAAAAGCTTAGAAATATTTTGGTATTGCTATGGGATTTATGGACAGCTGTGAGAAGTGGCAGGTAATGTGTGTAGAAACGGTTTTTCTAGAACCATGAGAGACCCTGCTTTAGTGACAGCACAAATAATCTATTCCAGTGAAAAACAGGAGAGGATAGTGGATATATTTAAAATTCACTCAAGAATTAATGCTAATTAGGCTCACAGTCCGGCAGCCAAGAAGAGACAATGTAAATTATTAGGATCACAGTAGGAAGAATAACAAGGAACTGGACTTTCCAACTGCAACATATGGAAACAATTAATGTAATGATTTAAGCTCTATTGTGAAACAAACCCCATTGTCTCTTAATACTGCTAGAGCAACCAATTGCTTTAGTAAAGGGAGTTCTGGGTGTCCCCAGAACATTTATATTTCAGTAAATTTTTGGAAGGCAGATATGATTTGGTAGCCTTTACTGAACACTGAAGTATACAGAGCATCTTGGTAGGAAGGTAACTTGCATGGATGATTCAGGCCCCCTGTCTCCAAGGAGCTTATCTATCAGCTTTCAGTAATATTCTGAAACCAGGTGTAGCCATAATTGCTAATACCACAAGGCAGCAGATGTGGGCCAGTGGCATGACAGAAAGTGCCACCAGGACACAGAAGTAGGTTCCACGAATTCTGGCTCGGGCATTCAAATAGGTCTCATGGAGGAGGAACATTTTAATTGGATACCGAAAGACATGCATACATGTGAGCACACACACACACACTTTTGTCAAGCAGAGAAGGAGATTTAATTTTATTTATTTATTTATTTTTTTAGACAGAGTTTTGCTCTGTTGCCTAGGCTGGAGTGCAATGGTGTAATCTCAGCTCACTGCAACCTCTGCCTCCTGGGTTCAAGAGAGTCTCCTGCCTCAGGCTATCAAGCAGCTGAGGTTACAGGCATGTGCCACCATGCCCAGCTAATTTTTGTATTTTTAGTAGAGACAGGGTTTCACCATGTTGGCCAGTCTGGTCTCGAACTCCTGACCTCAGGTGATCCACCCGCCTCGGCTTCCCAAAGTGCTGGGATTATAGGCGTGAGCCACTGTGCCTGTCTGAGAAGGGGATTTTAAAAAGAGTGTGAGCCCAAATGCAGGACAGAAGCGAAGGGAAATGAGGAAGAAGCCAGGGCTGGAAGAGGTGGTAGCACCTTCAGGAAGCGTCTTCCCAGCTTCTATATTTAAAGGGGAAATTATTACAGGGATACACACATACATATACCAAAGAACAGCTATCATTTCCCAGCCTCAGTGCCTTTAGACTCCTTTCCTCCCATTTGCCGGTTTCTGAGGAGCAATTAAAGCAAAGGGAAATATCCATGGGAAGAAGATGGTCTCTGGGGAACTGGGTGTGAGTAGGAGAAGCCTCTTGTTCTTCATCCTAGGCAAGCTACTGATTTCTGAGTTTTCATCAAAGCCTTGTTTGTGGCTCTGAGGAACACAGGACCAGTTTTATTGGAAAATGTGGGCCAGATTTTTCTGTAAATTTACCTCTTCAAAGTGTCTTTGTAAATTCTTAAAAGCAAGTCAGTTTTATGGTCTTAAAAGAACAGTGAAATTAAATATTTTAAAATTATGTTGTTTGAATATCTAACCTTCTTAACTAGCCAGACCAATGTATGTGTATGGCCTGTGGTTTCAATGAGAATGGAGGTCTTTTCCAGATGGATTTGTGTGTCCAGGGGTAGTGCCTTGTGCCCAGTGGATAAAAGTGGGGGTGCTGGCTGCCAAGGCCTGGGAGCAGAGGCTTTGGAGTCAGCCCTGGTTACATCCCATGACTGCAGAGGGGAGTTGTTACTAAACCCTGAGTTTCAATACGTATATAAAAGACATAAAACAATATCTCCTTCCTAGGGTTGCTGAGATGATTACAAGTGAGTCTATGTGTTCCACACTGTCAGCTCTCTGTGGGGCTAGGTATATAAAAGTGAGTCCTTTACCTTCAAAGTGTTTACACCCAGAGGAAAAGATAGACAATGGAAATGAATAGTTTATGCAAGTCATCAAATTGATTTTCATTTCTTTAAGGAAAAGCATCCCCTAGATGTTGTGATGTTAGACACAACATCAAACACTTAGAAGTTTAAGAGCTAGGGAGTAAAATTTTGACAACTATAGCTTTGGCATGGCCTAACGGAGATAAATGGTGACCTGGCGGATTCGCATTCCCTACACAATCTGGGGGAAGAAAATAGACTGGAGGAGGAAAAACCGGAAATCTGGAAGTGTGCAGGGGACTGAAAATTTTGGCAGAGGTGTCTGCTCTCATCATGAATACAATTTCAAAGAATTTATTGTGCACCCTTGACTCAGATTGACTGAGCAAGAATGTAGTAGGGACATGTGGTTTTGCTTTAAGACAAAAAAAAAAAAAAAGTGCCTCAACTCCTATTAGAAGACACAGATGTCCCCATGGAGACTCTGATCTGAAGGAACACATAGTTCCAGAAGGGATTAGAGGAGCCACAAGCCTTTTCTACTCTACACTTGGGAATGATTCACACACCAGGAAAGCATGTTCCATACTGTGCCTGTTCCTGAAGTTGAGTGCATTGACCAAGCCCAAACGGGCCCTCATGGGAAGTAGCCTGTAGCATCAAAGGTGCTTGTTTCCCTGACTCCCTTCAGCCCAGCCGTCTTCACAATTCCACGTTACCTGCACACATTCCTGTCTTCTTCCACTAAACCACAAACTGCCTGAGCGAGGTCTAGGTACACTCAGGCATTTCTCCTCCCAACATCTAGCACGGCAGACTCTTTTGTGAACAGTAGCCATTTGACAATTGGCTGTAAAGTAAAGAAGATGCTGGAACTATAGGAGATGAGCAGGGCTACCAGCCTTACTTTGTTAAGTATATCCACAAACCAAAGGAGGCCAACCCCTTTCCACAACTGAAACCAACATCATGAACTGAGTTGGTTTATACTGAAAACTTCATCCGAAGGAATGCTTACTCCAGAGAGCAAGCTGCATTACTGATGAGGTTAAGGTGCCTAGCATACCTAGCTAACTAGCTATCCATTACTGAATGGTCGTTATTAATATGTTCCTCCTGCTAAACTAAGTGCTATTCATGAAATATTATTTAATCCTCACAATATCCCTTTAAGGTAAGTATTTTCATATTAGCCTCATTTCACAAATGAGGAAGGTGAGACTGAGAGGAGCTATGTAATGATCTCCAGAACTAGCAAGGGGTGATCTTGGGCTCAGTCTTAGGGATGATGGTGTCTGGCACCAGCTCATGAGAACCAATTGTGCTTTCATCTTTCTCAATTCCATGTTCAATGACTTCACTTTGGTAGCTTGAAATTGGCTGCAATGGGAGTATTTACACCACAAAAATCAGCAAGCATTACTAATCAGGGCTTTTTTGTTGTTGAAGAGCCAATTGTTGTCAGTATGTCCACTTCCTAGGGCTGTCTGATTCCAAAGACTGTGCTAAGGAACCACTACTCCCTGTGTACTTTGAAAAATAATAGCACATGAACTCAGCAATAGCTGAATGTTGAAATGAGAAGGACAGTGCGTATTAATGAGTGCAAACAGGAGGATAGGTATGTGGGGAGGCTGCGAATATTAAGATTTGTCAAGAATCCCCAGCATACAGGGAACAAATACAATATCTGGAAGACTCGTGTCATCAGAAAGTTAAGATCTTGTAAAGCAGAAGGAATAATAGTTCATCAATCTCCACCACAGGCTAGAACAAATAACCCTCAAGAGCAGCCAGTGTCTCCTCTCTTGTTCCTGGAAGGAACAGACACCAGCATTCTGGTAGAGTGCAAGGTATACATCCAATCATAATGGCAAAAAAAAAATGGCATTTCAATCAGCTCCTATAGACCTGTTCATCAGTTCTCTAATGTTTTATAACTCTTAGGTAGTCAGGTGAAACTTTTCTTCCATATACAAAGGTAAGCACCCAGCAGTCTCCTTGGGTATGACTTCAATTATTTCCTACAGAAATAAAGTGAAAAGGAGAAAGAAAATGGAGAGAAAGAGAAAGAAGGTGCATATATATATATGTACAAAGTGGGTGTTAAACGCTCGCTGAAAGAATAAAAGATAATGAAGAAAGGAGGATTCACTTATGATTTCACTTTGATCTCTCACCATCTAATATCTAGATCGCTGACATAAGAATGTACCTAAGGCAGACCCATCTGGCTTTAAATTAGGATGGAAGGCCCAGTTTCATTTTTCTGACATCCCGGACCTAATAGACATCTACAGAACTCTCCACCCCAAGTCAACAGAATATACATTTTTTTCAGCACCACACCACACCTATTCCAAAATTGACCACATAGTTGGAAGTAAAGCTCTCCTCAGCAAATGTAAAAGAACAGAAATTATAACAAACTGTCTCTCAGACCACAGTGCAATCAAACTAGAACACAGGATTAAGAAACTCACTCAAAATCGCTCAACTACATGGAAACTGAACAACCTGCTCCTGAATGACTATTGGGTACATAATGAAATGACGGCAGAAATAAAGATGTTCTTTGAAACCAACGAGAACAAAGACACAACATACCAGAATCTCTGGCACACATTCAAAGCAATGTGTAGAGGGAAATTTATAGCACTAAATGCCCACAAGAAAAAGTAGGAAAGATCCATGGCGATGTGTGTAGCCCATTGTGATGAGGGTCTGGCTAACAAAGCGCTGAGCTGCAATCAAAACTCCTGCTATGCAACTTTGGGGAGAATCTTTCCAAATCATGAGTGATGGACATCCAGAGCAGGGACCCACTGGCAACATGATAAGGAGACAAGTCCTCAACAGCAGCTAAAAGGAAAAGGGAGTGAAGGAAGAAAATAACCAATTTCAGGAGAGGTCTAGAGCTCTGCCTTCACCTTGGCAATAGCTTTTTCCCTCACTCAGGCCAGAATTACAAGGGATGGCTGGGATATAGTTGCAAATAAAGTGCAAGCAATTCTTTAAATCATAAAACCCTAAGACAAGCATCAAATGCTGATTTGTATGGTGCTCTCTAGAGTCCTGCTTGCGATAAAACGCTATCCTAAGGTATCTACAGTTGTAAACTTCCATTTTAAGATTCATAACTCTACACAAGTTTAATGGAAATCAATAGATCCAGGAATCCTATATTCTTCATAATTAGGAGAAATGCCAGTCTTCATCACAATCCAGGGTGAGATCTGTTTCATCACGTGCCCCGACACTTTTCCACACACTGAATATGAGAGACAAATATCACCATTTATGCCTCACTGGGCAGGTGCATTTTGCAGCTAAATTATAAAGATAAATGGAGCGGGTGGGACTCAGAACAGGGCTGTAGAAACAAGAGATGAAAACAGAAGGGAGAGCAGAAGGAGAGGGGAGTCAGTGTTCAGTTCTGGAGGAAGTAATCCAGAGATACTTTGCAGCATTCCGGTGTGATCCATACTTGTTTCTGGACAGCTTCTGACTGTAGTGTCTTCATAGGCCTTATTTAAATGTGGCTCTTCATGCCTGGCACCAGTCCAAGGCAACGAGCATGGCCATCACAATTGTTTGTTGAATCCTGGTTCTGGGACACAATTTTATAGATGGTCCATGTCTTGGGCTCAGATTCTCCAGGAAGCAAACTGAGGTGGAGATGAGCATGTAGCTTAATGTGTCAACAGCTGTGGGGCTGTAAAGGGAGTAGGATTGGGCAGAGGGAGAAAATGAATGACAAAAGGCATTAGTGGATCCAGGAGGAGCTCTGGAGCTGGGAAGGTACTGCAGTGTTGTTCTGCTCTGAGGGAGGCAGGCCAGGCATTTAGATACTCACGGATGTGGACCTAACCCTGGAGAGGGCAAGGGGGCTCTCTTCACCTGAAGGCTATTCCTAGAATCAGCTGAGAGTCATCAACTGCCAACACTTCCAGAAGCAGGAGGAACTGGTGACTTAGTCCTGGAGGGGCCTGCACAGCACACCCCCAAAGGTAAGAGTGGTCAAAGGTGCACTTATATGCAAAACTATTAAAGCACTTCCTCTGATTTTCAGTTGGGTCAATGACTATAGTTTTTCTTCAAGTAATCATCTTCATATACATTCTTTGTAGAAAGCCTCATTCCTCCTAACTAAAACATGGCAATGCAATTCATCTGCTCTTTTCATCCCAGAAAGAACTCTGCCATCTTCCCTACCCTACCTACCACTACTGGCATAGGAATGGAGCATGAGAGACCAAATCTCCAGAAGGAAGAGAAAAAGACCTTCTGCCTCCAATGTCTTCGTTCCTTGACCACTGTCCTCATGGCCAGGTGAATTCCTACTGAAATCCTCTTTCTGGCTCTTCTATCCCTAACAGATGAAATCAACCTACTGAAATCCAGGTCTACTAGTGAAATAAAACTAGGCATATTTTTTCACTGGATGAACATACAGCATGAAGACAGGCACATATTCTGCTTGATAATTTCCTGTTCTGTACTTTTAACATTTATTTTAAAGCCCTGCTTATCCTGGAGCAATCTATTTCTCCAACCAAATATGAAGCAAATGTCTACTGTTTCCTGTGTTCCTTGTTTAGAGGGTCAGAGGTATTAAGATCCAGAAACATGATTGAGGAAATTCCGTTTAACTGATAGGCTATTGGTTGCAAAACTGTAAGCTCGTTGGAAGTAGGAAATGTATCTTACTGGACTTGACATCTTCCAGAGCCCCTGGTAGAAGCTACTGTTCAGTTGAGCCCTCAGTGCTATTGGGCTAAAAAACGTTATAAGAATTCTGACCTGTTTCCTAGATGAAGAAGAGTTCAGAATGTCCTTGAAATATTTAACTTCTTCAGAAAAGTGCATGCTGTATCAGTTTAAAATATTATGTAATATTGATGTAGAGTTTTTCCAATTATGACTAGGCTCTTCATCCTAGCTTTCAAAGACTCAATCCAGTGTCCACAATTCACCTTGTTCATCTAATTTTGAGCAATTATATTATTTGGAGTCCATTCCTCAAATGTTCTGTTGTCCATAACATCCTCCTGTATATGAATCCTACCTAAACTATATGTTCTTTTAAAATAAGGATCAAATTTTTATTTATTCATCTTTATATATCTTTTTTCTAAGTTGCTCAATGTGTGGAGAGTTTCTGAGAGAGATTAAAGCAAATCCTTCATACTAAAAAAGAGCAAAACAGAAAGATAATTAAAGTATTTGGATCAAAGAAAAGGGGATATTGAAAAAATGCCAAATGGAGGGCTCAACATTATTGACTCAGTTTCAATCTTGGGTCTGAGTATCCTAAAAGCCAATGGGTAAAAGAAAATAGGAATTGTCCTAGTTCTTATTAGAAAGACGCAAGCAGAACAGGTCTAACAAAGCTATGCCTAGTATGATTTTCACAAGGGATTCTGTAATGAGGGATGAAATTAGCATTTCACAGAAAATACATTTAGAAATTGTGTATGTTGTTTCCTACACAGTCCTTCCAAAAATGGTGATGGTCATGTCCTTTTATCACGAATGTACTGCAAACTAACAGCTGCTAGAGAAATGTTATCAGTGTTGACAACTCTGGGTGCTCATCCGTATTTAAGCAAAATGTTCCTTTTTTGGGAATACCCTTCTCCAGTACCTTCATGACTTGAAACTTATCTACTCTTCCAGGCTCAGCTCAAAACTCAAACCTGACCTCCATGAAGACTTCCTTCCTCATGTTGATTTTCTTACTCTGCATTAACGTGAGAGTTCTACATACGGAACTTAGTATTTTTGTTTAAACATTGTTTTAGAGTTGTTCAGTAAGTATGCCTTTCCCTTCAACTAGCTGGCATGAAACATTAAAGATGGCTGCAATTTCTTTTGTACTTCTCTCATGGAGAAGAAGAGTCTAATTATCCTCCCATTGAATCTGGGCTGGCCTTGGTGACTTGCTTGACCAATAGAATATGGTAGAAGTAATGTCATGGCAATTCAGGCTTATCTTCTCAGACAACTAGCACATTATGTCTGGACTTCTTACAACCCTGATGTGCCATGTTGTAGAAATTCTAAGCCATGAGAAAAGGCCACATGCAGGTACTTTGGTCAATAGTCACAACTGAGCCTAGCCTTCCATCCATCTGTTTTATGAACTAGGCCTATGCTGAAGCTGTCCTGGACTCTCTAGATCAGTCCATCGACCAGCTGACCACCACCAAGTGACCCCCATCAATGCCATCCAGAACTAAAGAATTCTCATCCGATTCTGCCTGAATTCCTATAGAATCTTGAAATCTAATGAAATGTTGGTTGTTATAAGACATTAAATCTTGGGATTAGTTGTTATGTAACAATTGATAGCAAATCAGTCATAAGCATCCAGAGGCTATTTGCTGAAGCGATCAGATAAATGAAGTAGAATACATGATGTAAATCTAAATCATATATTTTACTTCATTTACCCATTCACTTCAACAAAGAGCTGTGGAATACCCACCATGTACAAGGCAATGTTGTGGGAACTGGAGATAAAATGAAATGAATGAGACAAATATCTCTGACACACTAGTAGGGGAGACAAAGAATGAACATGAAAACAAATAATGTTATTAAATACTTTTGTAATATCTAAATTGCCAGCGATAGCACTAACTATAGAAAGTAGTGACTAATGAAGGCTGCATTTCTATGCACACACAACACAGCTAAATGTGTCATTCCCAATTTTACCTAAAAAAAAAAAAGCAAACAAAGAAACTTAACTGAATCCAAGCATTTAATAGACTAAGTTACTAATAGGACAAGTCAGATAAGCCAGAGAGGTTTATAAACAACACATTTCTAGTACAATGGGTATAGTGAAAAGATGTTTACCTGTTTTTTTCTGAAAAGCGGTGTCTTCTTTGCCTTTGGAGTCCTAAAACTTTTATTAGGAAAAAAGGGGGCAAACCCCCAGCTTTTCAGAAATGTAGGTTATTCCCTAACCAGCATAGAATGTATTGCTCCATAAAATGTCAACATCAAAACAGTATAGAAAAAATAATTACAGACAGTGTTAGTGTTGTAAGCTGATAAGGACCAGATGGTCTTTTGTATTTATGGTTTTCCTTGTGCATACAAATGCTTTGGGGATCTAATTAGCCTTCTACAAAACTCAAACTGGGTAATTACTATCATTATCCCCTTTTCAAATAAATCTGAAGTCTAAACTGCAATTATGTTTTTTATCTTACATTTGGTATTCGCACATTTTAAGAATTGTTCTTTGCCATCTACTCAGAAAACTTCTTAACATGGACTGAAGTAAATAAAGCGCAGGAAGATTATTAAAAAACACTTTTTGGAAAAAATGGCTCACTCTGTTAGAGGAAAGTGCTGACAGCCATGGAAGCAAGTACTTCCTCAACAAGTCCTGCCTCTGTCACATTTTCACTCCAATCAAGAAGAAAGTCCCTCTTCCCCGAGACTTTATATTTCCAGTTATGCTTTGCACAGCAAAAGAGAGGAATCACTACATGGAGACATAACCAGTCACACATGTTAGAGAAAGGATTCTCTGCGAGATGCGATGTGGCAGCCGCTTCAATTAGCTTCTGACTCTGCCCCCAAAGTGCAATACCTGGGCCGGCAATGAGCTATGAAAAGGCAGCAGTGAGCATAACAAGCCTGGTATGTCATCTTTATGGGTTTTTTGGCCTCGGGACAGTCAAGTCACATGGTAACATCTCTGTATTGCAAAGCGAAGGGGACGTAATCACATGTGCCCGTGAACTCATAATAGAAAATTCATAAAAGTCTATCTCCAGTGAGAAGTATGTGAAAAGGGATGTTAGGAAGTGAACATTTTATTTTAGGCACAAGGCCAAGGATCATAGTTATCGGGGGGGCGGGGTGGTATGTGTGTCTTCCTTGATAGAACAAAACATAGACAGTGACAGGTATCAGAAACTACTTCTTCCTCAGCATCGCCCAGTGAGGAAGTCAGGAATATTCAGGATGTTGGCTTGACATCTCAAAATTTAGCATTATGATTACTGATCCAGGAGTCAAAATCCAAAAATAATTGATAGAGGGAAACCTCAGACCTGCAACTCATGAAAATAATTGATAGAGAGAAAAAGTCATGACCTGCAACTGAGCAGGGTACTTGGCACTGGGGAGGCACTTTTACTAAAAAGAGATGCTATATGTCAATGCAGGCTTCAGAGGCACCCCCACCCCTGGGCTGCCTGACAAAAGGATGGTTCTGGGGCTGCCACCTTGGCCCCTGGCCCTGAAGACTGCCCTGGGCTGCCCTGGTAGGCAGCAGCAGAGGCACCCAGGCATTGACAAGGATGGCTGCAAGGTCAGCACTTTATTCTCCCTGATATGATGACAGTAACCTTTGCAATGCACTGAAAAGAATCTAGAAGGCATGTAGCCATTCTTTTATCCATTCAACAAATATTTACTAGGCATCTACTTAGTGTGATAAATCACATGAGGCAATTTGTGCAAGTTCAGATGTCAACAAAACATTGGCCTTGGAAATATTGTCAAGTTCCAATCATAAAAGTCCCCTACCCAATACTGTACGAGAACAAAAGTGCTTAGATGGCTTGGTGTGTTTGCGCACAAACAGTGGTAAAGTTTTTGCATCTTAGGCTTCTGTGCGAGCCTGGGGTGTTTACGGGCAGTGATCACAGTTGGGGAATTCATAATGCCAGGGACTGTCTTCATCTATCTCTGAGTCTATATATCTCCTTGTAATAGCACCTTAATATTTGTACAGTCATTTTTATAGTTTACAGTGTATCTTTACCCTCATCATCCTTCTTGTTGGAAGCATAATAAGTGATCTTATCCCAATTTTACAGATGGACAAGATGGATGGGAGACATTAAGGGACTTTCCCAAAGCTACGCAGCAGTAAGAATCCTAAGCAGGACTCACATGCAGGTTTTCTCACTACATGAAAAACCTACAAACTTTCTGGACACTGCACTGGCTGATGAGGGTTTTTCCTGAAGCCTCTGAGCAGAAGTTGGGTGCCAGGGCAGCTCACTGCAGGGCTGTCTAGGCAGCTTGTTTAGCTGACTTAGGCTGCTTGGCATCTCAAATGCCCCTTTGCTTCTGAGAGTGCAGGTCCAAAGCTTCTGAGAGTGCAGGGGAAATTTGAATTAGGGCAGGACCACAGTATCTGCATTAACTTGCAACCTGATGTAATAGAAAGAGCAAAGATTTTCAGTTAGTAGGTTCAGGTTCAAGGCTCAGCTTGGTCCACATGAGCTCCATGAAGTAATTTAATCTCTTTGGGATTTGGCTTCCTTATAGGAAATTATGTCTGTGTTGTGTAGCAATTGAAAGCAAAACATAAGCATCCTGAGGCTGAAATAATGTATTCTGCTTCATTTATTCATTTATATTACTTCACAGGGTCACTAGGAGAATTGAATGAGATGGCATGGACAAAGCCCAGGTACAGTGCATGGCAGAGTAACGGTTAGCTCTCTTCCATTCTCTGTCAGACTCTTCTGTGGGTTTTGTTTTACTCTACAAATGAGAGAAGGATATGCTTAAGAGTTCCCATCATGGGAATGCCCCAGCACTCTAGGCATCTAGACAAAGCCTTTTTGCTGGCTAAATGTCAGCAAGGCAGCTGGAGGGAAGTGCCAGTCATGACATAGTCTGCTGTCTCCCAGTAAGTAAAGGGTAAGAAGCCCTGTCTCAATGCTCTCTAGAAATGCTCAGCCAATCCTCAAATGGGCAGTAATGCATCATTATCTGCCTTGTTTAATGATGGAAATTAAAGGCAAAAACAATAGCAACCATGTCTGCATTTTCATAAGCATTTCTTGCTGATTTAAATATAGTCTGTGAATTCTCTGGTCAGGATGAAATCCAAAATACCTTCCATATCCACTTAGCAGAATGGGCTTCCTGCCAGTCAAATGGTTGTGTGGGGCCCAGAAAATAATTGAGATGACAGTCCAGTTTTGCACTGGAGGTTAAAATATCAAATTGTATCAGTTCTATGTCCTGATGCTGATTCACCCTGCCAGCTTGCTGGGCTCTGTGGATGACAACTAAAGCAGTGAACTGGCCATGTTCCCACACGAGGGCATCTCTGAGTTATGGCACTGGAGAACCCAAAGGCAATCACAGCACAGGGTGAAGATGGGAAAAGAGGATGAGGCTTAAAGCCCAGGCAGATCTGGCAGAAACTTTTCCTCCACCAGCATCCATTGCTGGCTTGGATCAGTTCCTCAGGTTCTGAAAGGCAGAACACAAAGGAAGATCCACAGCCCCCCTTTTCAGATACATGCATCTCATGACCTGCCACAGCTGTTCCCATTTGGAAGAATGGACATGTGGTCCAGGTTGGATTAATGGCTTTCATGAAAATTCAGACTTCCTCAAATGGCTTCTACAAGTGTGCACTGTGCCTCCCTTCAACCTCATGTTGCAGAGATCTCAACATTCCAGTAGCATTTGGTATTGGTAAATACTTTTTCAGCTATTAAGAACCATTGTTCTTGTTTGCTTGAGTTTTACAGTTATAGCAATGAACTTTGTTTCTAAACTTAACATAAATGATAAAGTGACAAAATGATTATAGCATGTTTGCAGGGGGTACCCCCAAAAGACACATCTATTCTAGCCCTTGGAATATGTGAATGTGACCCTATTTGGAAAAAGGATCTTTGTAGATATAATTAGGTTAAAGACTTCAAGACGAGATCATCCTAGATTACCTGGGTAGACCCTAAATCCAATGACAGATACCTTATAAGAGAAAGGCAGAGGGGGATTTGGAACATGGAGAGGAAGGCAATGTGAAAGCAGAGGCCGAGATTGGAGTGACGCAGCCTCAAGCCAAGGAATACCTGGAGCCACTGGAAGCTGGAGGAAGCAGGGGAGGATGATTCCCTAGAGCCTTCAGAGAGGGCATGGCCTTGTGGAAACCTTGATTTCAGACTTCTGGCATCCAGGACTGTGAGAGAATAAATGCCTGATGTTTTAAGCCATCAAGTTTCTGGTAACTTGTCATATTGGCCCTAGGAAACTAAAAAGCTATTACAGTATGTTTATAATTATGCAAATGTTTAGCATATATGTTAAACAAATATATAAATACATATTATGTATCTGGGCAGAGAGAGAGAAATTGAGAGAGAATGCATAGTATATGGTGAACACTTTTTGTGTGTGGTAGGGGACAGGGTCTCTCTCTGTCATCCATGCTGGAGTGCAGTGGTACAATCTTGGCTCACTGCAGCCTTGATCCCTGGGCTTAAGGGATCCTCCCACCTCAGCCTCCCAAGTAGCTGGGACTACAGGTGCATGCTATCATGCCTGGCTAATTTTGTATGTTTTGTTGAGACAAGGTTTCACCATGTTGCCCTGGCTGGTCTCAAACTCCTGAACTCAAATAATCCACCTCCCAAAGTGCTGGAATTGCAGGTGTGAGCCACCATGCCCAGACCAGAACACTATTTTTCTATCACATAGTATCTAAATTCCTTCATCATCCTAGGTTGAATGATAGACAGGAAGCCACATTCACATTCACCACCTGCGCCTAATGTTGGGGAAAGAAACAGTGACACAACACTGGGGCCCATAAAATGGGAACTGAGAAAGAAAACAATACAGGGCTACCTTTTACTCAAAATGATTCATTAAATACTCCATACAGTTGGCCTACCTGAAAGAGTTCATAATAACTGCATTCATAAAATAAGTATTAAAATGTGAAAGTGCAGTGTGCTCAATATTTAAAGGACTATCTGGCATGAAACTTACAGCAATGATTCATATAAACTATTTTATGACTCTGTGTCCTTATTTATATGTATATGCATTTACACTAAAACTTTCTCATGTTTCTAACCTGTTCTATTAAGAACAATAAAATAATAGTCATAATGGCAGTAATTAATAATTACTGAGCACTTAGGACTCAGGCACCAGGCTAAACTGTTTATGTGCATTATTTCATTTAACAAATCCATATAGAGTGCCTCTGAGGAACGTATTATCGTATCTGTTTTTAGATTTAAAAGCAAACATCATGTTCAGCAGGATGAGGTACCTCACCCTGGCTGGTGATTCTCACAGTTGGCAGGAGTGAGAGGCTCCTGTCCCGCAGCTGCTGGGCCCAAAAGCTCCTGACTCCAAGCAGTATACAGCAGGCTTGAGGGCAGGGAGAACCTAAAATCTGTTCTGAGATTCTCTTGTGTCTTCAGAATCAGTTAGAGGACCCTGATGTAGCCTCTCTAAACTCCCTGTTGCAATATATTTAAAGAAAGAAAAGGGCAAAAAAAAAATCAGAATACTAAAATGAAGACTGACAGGAACTGAAAGGTATTAAAATGATAAGTAGGGTCTGGCCAGGGACAGTAGGGGAAATCGATGTTCTGAGGAGGAACGATATGGAGGTGGCATGTATAAGCCATTAGGGAACCTGGCCTGGCATTGTCCATGGACGTCGCTGACATCAAACTCATGAACCAATGTAGCTCCAGCCCTTTCCTGTAAGGTGATTATATAAATTATATTTCCACTGCAGAAAATGCACTTGTAAAGTGGCTAAGTGTGACTACAACCCAGATAGCCCATAATGCTAAGTGGTGATTCTCAACAACAGTCTACCTATAAATAAACACTGCCACTGACTAGTAAAGGATGAAAATCACAATACGATGAATAGAACCAGCAGGCCCCTCAAATGCATCCTCCTCACTGGCTGAGTAGACTCACACAACTCAGGCATTTCTGTTGTAGAATCATTTCTATGCTCAGGTATCTTTTCAAGTACCATGCTCAGACATTAAATGGTTCCCAGTAAAGTGGGCAGGCCAGGTAAGTTAGGGACCTCAGAGAGAGATGGGGCATGGGCAAGGAGAGAAAGAGAGAATGAGAGAGAGAGAAAGAGAGAAGTGATCTTGATTTTTTTCACAACCACATTGCAGTACTGTTTGTAAAGAACTACAGGACTCTGTGATGCTCCCTGAACTATGGAGAGAGGCACCCAGCTCTCGAGTGTGCATGGTCCTCATAGTATAATTTATTAGACTTAGAAAAATAAGTTGCTCCCCAACATAAAAAAAGATGGCAGACCGCATTAAAGGTAGTTTCTGTGGACTCTTGCTTTAGAGTGGCAGATACTAATGATGAAGCCCTGGAGATCCTAAGAAGGCGTTACACTCATTAATCTCCCATCCATCAGGCAGGTACTGATTCAAATGGGAAGGGCTAGATGGTTGATTCCTGACCAAGAGAAGATTTGGTCTGGAAGTCAGCCTGGCTTACTTCATTTGTGTCTGTGCCTCTAGCTATTAGCATTAATATACTCACAATGTTATAATAACAAATTAATGCATTAACCTAGAGAAATGTGGGTAAATGGGAGAATAAAATGGGCTGATTATGCTTGTAGGCATGGAATCTGAATTTTCTTAGTCAGACATGGCTTATATCAGACTAGTAGGGGCTCCAAGAGGTTAATAATCAATCAGTGAATAAGCACTCTTATAGTCTGAAACATGACTAATATCACTACCAGACCAGTCATCACTGGGTTCCTTTAAAAACACTGACATTTCACAAGAAGGGATTAACAGGTATTGGAAATCAAGTATGCTCAGCACAATTGGCCAAGTTTCATGTACTCCTTCACGTGCACAACCCAGGATAGCAAAATTTACATCGGAATGCCTTCATAACTTCTGAAAATTATTGGTGCTGACATTTCCTATGAGACGTGCTTCAAGTGCCCAATTCAATTGTAAAATTCGGTGGGTCCAGATGTGTAGAAAAAAGTAGGGGAACCACATTTCAGAACTTGTATTCATTTAGATTTAAATACAACTCCAAGCAATGCTTTCCCCATTTATGAAATCTGGGCTCCAAAAGTCCAAATTCACAATACAGCTTATTTTAATTCACTTACAGGTAAATAAAGAATAAGAGAGATGCTATAAAAATTGACAATCACAGTGGAAAACACTGGAGCTCTTAGCTAAGGCAAGCTCATGTGGAAACAAGAGTAAAGAATGCCCAAGACAGA
This sequence comes from Symphalangus syndactylus, assembly GCF_028878055.3. Lineage (NCBI taxonomy): Eukaryota > Metazoa > Chordata > Mammalia > Primates > Hylobatidae > Symphalangus > Symphalangus syndactylus. The sequence goes on along the minus strand of NC_072428.2, from coordinate 78,820,904 downwards.
AATGTCCTAAAAGGCCTCTGACTGCTTTACTGCATTTGGTTCAAGATCATGTTCAACAGATTATGAAAAGACGTATGAGTTCAGGGTTATGTACATACTTGCATATCCATGCTTGTCTGCTCTCCACATTACTTAATGTAGCTTAAATTTAATATGCAAATGGTCATCCTATCACCCAGTCCAATGAGTACCTCTCAACCTTTCTGAAGGGCATTTGACAGAGTTCTATTTATTGAAGGTAAAGCCAATAAAATGCATATAGTGACATTCGGACTTCCACATGACTGTGATCCATCCCAGAGTACGCACCAAACATAACATGAAGTACATGGACCTCCCAAACCTCAAGAGTATCTGTCACCTGAAGGAGGGATGTGCAGTATATTAAGGTAAAAAACGCAATATCCAAACAGCATGCGGCTTTTGCTGAGATTCTAATTTATTTCCAGGAACTCCATATGCCTGACGTGCTGGTTCATTTATTTTGAAAACCAAAGCCTCATGTATAATAAGGGATGTCATTATTTAGAATATGATAGAGTCAGAATCATTTACATAGTATGTAGGATACATATTCAAAAGCTCAGCAAGGAAAGATAAACCCCATTATTCATAGTTACCTTGCTCTTATTTCCTTGGGAGATCTTCATAACCACACAGAGGCATAGACTCATGAAGTTACTACAGTTCTTAACGTATGTTCCTGTCAGCCTGTAGGTTAGTTGACTACTTAGTGGAAATGAAAGGTGCATTGCTATTTGCCAAGCCCTTCTCTGAGAAAGGCATTTGTGACTTCAGTGCCATTAATGACAGAGAGATTCTGCAGTTATTACCATTCTTTAGAATGATTCATTGCAAAAGTGAGAATTTAATCTTTTCAACAAGCTGGAGGCAGTTTACATTGTCTTTACTTTGTTACTGAAACAAATGGTGCAAAAATGAAAATCATCCTTCCTGACCCCCTCTTAGCCATTCTCTCTTCTGAGCCATCCTCTCTTCTAAGATAACAGGACAATAGGGCTAGACACCTGTAAATTACATCTGGGGCACTAAGAAGAAAGAGTATGCAAGAAGTCTTGTGCTTCCTCTCTAACCAATACTCAATGGGGCAGTGGGTTTCCAGTCATTCCTTCTCTCACTTACACTAATTCTCAACAGGCTACCAGCTTTGTGAGAGAGGAAATGTCTTTTCCATTTTGTGTATCTTTGTATTTCTCTTGTCATTTTGATCCTGACTGACTCTCCAAGCCTAATGCCTGGCACTGAATATTTGTTCAGTAAAGGTCTGCTGTTGTTGAATGACCGATTCTTTGAATGCTCACAGAAACGGGCAAGTTGGAGGAGGATGAAGGAACCACTCACAGCTGCATCTGCAGTGATGGCCAGAGGTCCAAGTAGAGAGGCTATGTAAGACCAGCACTGATGTCATGGGTGATATTGACATTTGTAGCCAAGATAACTTAATTTTGCTTCGGATGTGTCATTAAGTTATTTGAAAAATGAAACAGCTGAGGCTAACAATGAAAAGAACACAGCTGGATTGTCATGTTTCCTTTGACAGAAACAGGCTTCCTGGGCAATACAGTCTACACTACTTGCCTAAACAAAAGAGAGAGTTCTGAAGCCTGAAGCCCAGTGAAAGCAGAGTCTTCAGTAAATTCCAAACTGTGCTACTCAATAAAAAGCCCAATAGCTGTCATGAATCTTGCTGACTTTACTTTTTTATCACAGATTGATTTCTTCTTTATTGTTGGATCTTTGTTTCTCACTGACTAAAAATGATTTTTAAGAGCTACTGAAACTCACTGCCCAACAATTAAGATGATCTAATTTGTCTAAATTCTACCACATGTGTCCCTGACCCAGTAAGTCCTTTAAGAAGATGTAACTGAAAGGAATGTAATTTCTGAAGAATTCTGACTGGAATATGGATTAAAGATAAGGTAATGACAAGTCTCTGATTTATAGAAAGAAGAGTCCCTAGTATAACTTAGCCTTAGCTTTTCTTTTTTCCTGCCCAATCACATATCATGGCCAAAGTCAAAGGAAATCTCTGAATCTTTTAATAATAGAGGATCTGCGGGGTGCAGTGGGAGGCAGGGTGGGTGGGTCACTTGAGGTCAGGAGTTTGAGACCAGCCTGGCCAACATGGTAAAACTCCATCTCTATTAAAAATACCAAAATAGGCGGGGCGCGGTGGCTCACGCTTGTAATCCCAGCACTTTGGGAGGCCGAGGTGGGCGGATCACGAGGTCAGGAGATTGAGACCACGGTGAAACCCCGTCTCTACTAAAAATACAAAAAATTAGCCGGGCGTGGTGGCGGGCACCTGTAGTCCCAGCTACTCGGAGAGGCTGAGGCAGGAGAACGGTGTGAACCCAGGAGGCGGAGCTTGCAGTGAGCCGAGATTGCGCCACTGCACTCCAGCCTGGGCGACAGAGCGAGACTCCGTCTCAAAAAAAAAAAAAAAAAAAAAAAAAAAAAAATAGCCAGGCGTGGTGGCACCCACCTGTAGTCCCAGTTACTTGGGAGGCTGAGGTGGGCGGATTGCTTGAGCCTGGGTGGCAGAAGTTGCAGTGAGCCAAGATGGCACCACTGCATTCCAGTCTGGGCGACAGAGTGAGCCTGTGTCTCAAAAACACAAAAACAAAAAAAAAAACAAAACAAAACAAAAAAGAAGACCTTGTAGGAACTGCTTACATCTATTTATAATACTTTGTTACTGAACACCCAATGACCCAATATAGTTTTCATGAGGAAATTATGGCCACTTCATATTGAAATATTTATTTTGAGTTGCAAGACAGAACACTTTTCTCCTATGCTTTAATCTTCCCTTAACAAAAAGATTGTAAGTATTTAAGTCACTCCAGTTACATCAAAAGAGAATAATCAGTTTCTGTTCAGTGCTAGCTGAGTTAAATAGTGGCTCTGTTTCCAGAAAGATAATAATGTCAAAAATTAGACAGAAAACAGCAGGCATTCTGGGGAATTTAACTGTTGAACAAATGGCTGGAAGGTGCTTCAAAGTCAATTTAAATAATTTTTAAAAAATTACACCCTGAGTTGAAGCCTAAGAACTCTTCTTCTCTATATAATTAAAACATAATGCTTAAGAACTCATCAGACAGTGATTCCTGATATTTTAATAACAAAGTAGGAGGCCTTCATGATATGGCTTATTATTAAATATATTTCAATGTACTAGAGATTAAATCAATTCCAGTGGAAAACTAACTATAGCATGTAGAAGAAGCCTGGTTCAACAGACTCTTCTATGAAATGGGTTTCTCCATATCAGTAACACAAAAATATCCTGCTGAAAATTTTGTCTTAAATATTCTGTAGGAGAGTAGGTCAGAGTGATAAAAAGAAAAAAAAAATCTGAATCTAAGCATCATAGTACGCTCAAGAATGCGCAGACCTCATGATGACAGAGGCACAGGAGAGCAGCACGAGGACTGCCCCAGAGCTGCTTATGTAAGTGTGTCCAGGCTGCCATCACCAAAGACCAAAGACTGGATGGTCTAAACAACAGGCATCTCATTTCTCACCATCTTGGAGCTGGAAGTCTGATATCAAGGTACCAGCATGGCCAGTTTCTAATAAGGGCTCTCTTTCTGGTTGGTAGATGATCACCTTCTTCCTATGTCTTTATATGGCCCTTCCACTGTGGGTGCTCAGAGGGAAAGAGGGATGGTGGAAAGAGAGAATGCTGTGTGGTCTCCTCCTATAAGGACACACTAATCTTCTTGGATCAGGGGCCCATTTTTATGACCTCACTAAACCTTAATTACTTCCTTAGAGGCTCCTTCTCCAAATACAGCCACACTGGGGGCTCGGCTTCAGCATATGAATTTTGGGGGAACACACATATTCAGTCCATAACACTACTTATTTCATTCTTGTACAGTGCTCATTGATTCCTGTGCAATGCTCATACGTTCCTGTGCTGTGTGGAGAGCCAGGTCCTCAAAGTGTGCATAACTGGCCCCAGCTGAGGAACTCCTGCAGAGGATCTCACTACCTCTGCTTGCTGAGGTCTGCAAGAAGCCCTGCGCTCTACTCTTTGGAATAGATGAGCAGTAATCATGATTCAAAGATAAGAAAATAAGATTTATAAGAAGCAGTCAAGAACAAGAATTGTCCAGCTGAGTGAAGATGGAGAGGACTTAACAATCTTCAGTATAGGAGGATTTACTATGAACAAAATCCTGTCTGGCTGTTCCTTATTCTAGTCAGGAGAAAATAGGATGAAGCTACAACACTGGGAGACTCCTTGACAATACAAATTTTTCTACTGACCATGAGGATTCAGAGATAGGGAAATAGAAGACAAAAGGGGAATTTGGGTTCCCCAAATCTATAAAGAATAGGCTGGGATCCAAAATGGCCAGAAGAAATCCTGGTAGGTCAGGACCTCAACACGGAGTCTATCATGCTAGTTCCCATCTGTTGTGTTTGGGATGCTACCCATTTAACAACTCACTGCAAAAATCTCTGCATTTCTGAATCTCTGTGTAGGGCTGCTGTAGTCTAGAAGATGGCTACTTAGAACATAATCTTCTAGTCAGCAGTGGACAGAGGTGCTTCACTTCCTTGTCATAAAGACTGAAAAGTTATGTGCATACCATGATCAGCATATACTCATGTATCAGTCTGTGCTTGGAACTGTTCATTTAATATCTGTATCCACAGCACTTCGCACAGTTCTCAGTACATAGAGACAACAGATATATTAATCTTTCTATCCTCAAGTAAAAATAACGACAGGCAGGCAGAAGATGAACCTAACTGAACCCTGACATGATCAATTTTACTTTTTCTGTTAACTTCACTTATTGAAAATCACTTTTAAAACAACACCATTGTAAAGGGGGTTGACAATGATCAGATTCATATTTATGAAGTGATACATTTTTCCTTCTATCCTATGCCTCCAATTGACCCATAAGTGGCAGGATGAGCGAGAGCCTGGTAGAACACGGTTTGTTGATCAATGTACTGTTTAAAAAGAGGAGTTGACTGCTTGTCATCCATAGGCTAAAAAATTTGCTTTTTATCCCAATCCCCATGTCAGTCCTCTGAATTTGAGGACACAGAGAATGAAGGACACACTGTGGAACTAGTCAATGGTCTACTGGATTATGCTGACCCCCACTTATTGACATTTGTAAAGTTCACGGCATCATCATCCTAATTTTTAGGATGTTGGCAAACAAAATTGTGTTGTTAAAGTCACTCTCTGACAACACATTTGGCTGATGTTGGCCTGGAAAACATAACCATCACATTTTCTGTTATCTGGGGACATCCATCAGATAAAAAAAAATGACTGAGCCGAAGTGAAACTAGGACTCCCTCATATCAAGGCTGTGAAAGCTCTCCTTTCTATTTTAAAAATTACGGACTCAAAAGAGATTCAAAGTTCCTCAACTGAAGTCCTATTGTAAGTGAAAAGTTCCTTTTGTTTGCAAAGCCACTTATGCATAAACAGAGTTGGTGACAGTCAACCCACACCTATGTCATAGAGCATTAGGGAATAAAAGAAAAATCAAGAACCAGGAACATACCACTTATCAAATAAACACAGTAAATGATAACACCATGATTGTAGTTAATTATTATCCACAAAGGTAGCAGGTACAAAATAAAGAGAACTGTGCTGAGAACAAGGATCAGGGGCAATGTTCCATAGCACATGAGCCACTTTGTCAGGGGCAGTGACTGTAACTTGCGCTGTAAGTAAGATGTATTTCTCCAAAGACTGAGGAGTGAAGAGAGGCACTTCCTTTCTGACCTAAGGCTGGAACAGGAATTAACCTCTGATGATACATCTCGGGTGAAATCCGGACGAGCAAATTTACTAGCCAGAAGGTGGAATTCCATCAATGCCTCTCTGCCTCCTGCCACTGAACCTGCAGCACACGGAACTTCCCTTGGGAAGTGGTCAGGGGCTGAGTTCCACTGTGGGAATGTGTGTACAGCCTTGCCTTGTTTACCTTCTTAACTCCTCTCCTTTCATGTGCTTCTGAACAGGACCTGGCCTCAAGGAGGCCTCACCTTCTGCCTGCAGAAGAGAAGTGACTGCCTAATCTTCAGGAGCAGTCAGGTCTAGTTCAACAAATGCTTTCTGAAGCCGATTTTCAGGAGGTGATTATCCAGTTGTTGCCTTGCTCATCCCCTCACTGCATACAGCTCCTTTTCCAGTAACCCGCCTGCCTCTCAGCCGTTTTGCCTCTCATTAGTGCCTTTCATGAAAGCATCCTGGGAAACAAGGGGATGTGAAATTTACATGACTGCCGGTTTGACAGCAGGAAAGATAAAAAAATACTGAGTGACTCCAGATTTTTATATTTTTCTGCAGATTTAAATTATCCATACTGTGCCTAGTCTTCATTAGCATGGATAGGCAAGGTCTTGCTAGAATGGCTATATTTACTATGTGGCAGGTTGTGCAGCAAACTATCCCACAACTATCTTCACAGATGTTCTGTGTTGATGATCTTTTAGAAGGAGTGGCTGAAGCAAAGAAAAATACTACAAATATAATCCTAAAAACAGTAACTGTAAATACAGACTTCCAAATGTCACCTATCACCCTGGCTACATCAAGAACCACTTATTTAAGCTGACATATTTCCTCCAAGAAACTACAAATGCTCTTTATACGTTGTACAGCTATCCAGTGAAGGGCCAGAAAAGCTGGCAGTTTTACAGAGGGAGACAGAGAGGCAGAGGGAAGCTCAGTGCCTTCCATAATGTCAAAGAACACAGAAGCTCTCCGTTTTCCCAAGTCACTGGCTCACTGGACAAGGCACTCAGTGCTCTGAGCTCCACTTTCTGCTTGTGTCTGGTTTACTGAGGAAAAAAAGAATTATAGATTTTAATTTCTTCATATTTTATTGTAGCAATTAATCCTCTGTATTAGTTCATTTTGGCATTGCTATAAAGAAATACCTGACACTGGGTAATTTATAAAGAAAACGGGTTTAATTGACTCACAGTTCTGCATGGCTGGGGAGACCTCAGGAAACTTGCGATCATGGCAGAAGGCGAAGCGGAAGAAAGGCACATCTTACATGGTAGCAGGAGAGAGAGAAATCGAAGGGGGAAGAGCCCCTTATAAAACCATCAGATGTCACGAGAACTCACTCACTATCATGAGAACGGCACGGGAGAAACCACCCCCATGATCCAAACATCTCCCACCAGCTCCCTCCCTCTACACCTGGGGATTACAATTCTAGATGAGATCTGGGTGGGGACACACAGCCAAACCATATCACCCTCCATTCTGAAAGATCCAAAAGAGAAATCAGAGACTCGGTGAGGAGACTGTCACGGTGACCCTTTTAGACAGAGAAGAATCAAACCATGCTGAAAATGCCTATAATTAACCAATAACCTGAATGGGTCAGGGGAGAATACACAAGTCTGAGTAACTCACTGTAAAGTTGGAATTTATAGCAATAAAACTAGAGCTAGATCATTTTTAAACAAAATAGCCACCCCTCTCAGTGTGAGAGAAGATTCCAGCTGACCTAGTTTGGTGCTGAAGACCTGAAGGAGGGAAATAAATATCAAAATTCTTGACTTAATACCAATACCAATTTGGTTGCTGGCAATTCACATTTTAAACATGTTAGCCCTTAAGCTCACTGCTTTATATGTTGTATTTGTAAATAAGAATTTCCAAAAAAGCTGTGAGCTAGATGGTTCATGTTTTCATTTATCTAACTCTATTGATAACCTACCATGAATGCTGCTAGATGCTGAGAATATGGCATGAAGAAGCCATACGTTCTGAATTCATGGAGTTAAGCATTCAATAGGGGTGGGTGAGAACATAAATTACTGCTATATACCTGGGAGAACCTGCCAGAAGGCTGTCACAAGGGGTGATGAGGGTCTGCAGCTGAGACACAGAGGAGAAAACACATCCAAGAAATATTTAGGAGGAAAATTGGAAGGGTTTGATAATTCTTTGATGTTGGAAGTGAGAAAAATTAGAGGAGGATGGCTTCAGGTTTTTAGCTTGGTTGACAGTGGGATCTCCATTGGGGGAAAACATACTGTGGAAGGTTTAGTGAGAAGACAACAAGTTTGGTTTTGGACAAGCTGAACCTAAGGAGCTCACAGGGCATCCAGACACACATATACTCAGCACACAGAGATATCTATGAATCTGAAGCTTAGGTAAGAGACGGCCAAAGTTGTAGCTACCTGTGGGTGCCATCAACAGATCTGTGGTAGTTAAGCTACAGGAATGGATGAAATTGCTTGGTCTGTAGGGAAATAAAATTAGAGATCTGAGCATGGTATCCTGGGGAAAACCAACAGTTACAGAATAGGATGAGGAATTGGAATCATCAAAGAGATGAGAGGGCTGATTAAGAGAGCACAGTGTCACAGGCATCAAGGGGCAGGGAATTCCAAAGTGGGAGTGGCCAGCCACATCTAGTGTTCTACAGTGAACACACATGCCATTTCATTCAGCAGGTAGGGAGGGCCATGAGATCCTGGCAAAAGCATTTTCACCCACACGAGAGAGGTAGAAGCCAGATGGAGAAGGGCTGATTAATGATTAAGATGAGAGGAATTAAGAAATGGTGTACCAATTACTGTCCAATACCTGAGCGCACACCAGAATCACCCAGGGAGCTTGCTAAAAAAAACAAAGATTTGGGTCACACCCTGAATCTTCTGAATCAACCCCTCTGAATGGAGACCTACAAATCTGTATTTTAATAGGCTCCTCTGGTGATTCTGATGTACATGTTGGTTAGGAACAGTAGACTATTATTTCAAGACACTTGGCACAAAATGGAATGAGAGACATGGGGCAGGAGTCTGATTTAGATGATGGTGGGAAGCAAGGATAGGAGGAGAGACGGGCATATTTATAGGTTGGTGCTGAAGAAGGGGAAGGAGGTTGGACACATTGGCTCACACCTATAATCCTGGAACTTTGGGAGGCTGAGGCAGGAGGATTGCTTGAGACCAAGAGTTTGACACCAGCCTGGGCAACACAGCAAGAATCAATCTCTACAAAGAATTTAAAAATTATCTGGATGTGGTGGCATGTGCCTATAGTCCTAGCTACTTGGAAGGCTGAGGTGAGGCAGGAGGATTGCTTGAGCCCAGGAGTTTGAGGCCATACTCCAGCCTAGCAGCCTGGGTGAACAGTGCGAGACCCAGTCTCTTAAGAAAAGAAAAACAAAAGTAGGGGAAGGAGAGGTAATAGTGCCAACAGAGAAGAGGCAGATGATCCCAGGCAGAGATATTCACTACTTAGCACATAGAATGAGCTTGATAAAATGTCAGTCACCTCCTCTTCTTTCAGTTTCCCTTTAGTAAAATGATATTTCTAGCTTAGTTATGAGTAATTGAATTCTCCCACTGCTACTATATCTTGATTCATTTCCAGTTGCACTGATTAATAAAGAATGATCAACTTGCAGGGAAAGATCTCAGTGTATGCTATGAGTTAATTGGCCTGCTAGAGACTGCTGCAGTTTTAGTTGGTATCTTATATAAGAAAGGTTGTACATCCTTCTTTCTCTTGTCACTGTTTTAATCATGAATGACTGAAAAGCTGGGCTGCTTAAGAGCAGAAGATAAGTTCTACCACATTATGAAAAGAAAGCTTAATGCACTACTCCCTTCAAAAAGTCTGTGATAGGGTCATTTTAAGGAAGAAGTCCTGCAGTGTGTGTGTGTGAGTGTGTGTGTGTGTGCATGAGTGCACGTGTGCCTGTGCACACACGTGCATGCACCCTTCTTCTTTCAGAAGATCCAGCTGCCAAGTCATCACCTTAAATAATAGCTCCCCACACATGACATCATAATAGTCTCCACAGCAACTGTGAATGATATTACAAACCTGTCTGGGGCTAAATGGGAAGGATAAGCAAAAAGACAAGAGTGGACAATCTCCTAAGCAACAAATGCGCTTTTTCCATGGAAACACCGCCTTTTGGAAAAGAAAAGGAAACACAGATAATAGACATAGGTACACAATAGTTCCTAAATATAGCATTTCACTAAGCACTCTGTCAATTGCAATTTAAAGACCATTCAACCTATGAGAATAATCGCTGGAAGAAAAGCTTCCCCTACTTTAATGTTTCAAGAGAGGAGGGCAGAGGCATTTTTCTTGAAGTCAGTCATCACATATTATCACAGCTGCTCACAGAAAAGGGCAAATGTGAATGGAGTAAGATATTAGTAAGCTTTCAGGTTTGCTGCACTTTAGGAAAACACAAAGAACAGAAGCTAAACTTAATAAACCAGATAAATTATAAGGAGGTAATTAACATTATAAAAAGGCCCTTATGAAGAGAGTCAAGTAAGATTCCTTTGAAATAGCAAGCTCCCCTAGTGAACATAAGACAAAATTTACATTCTAAAAGTTACTTAAACAATGATTTCAGGGACTATTTGCTAAATATACCAAAGGGTCAGTGCACATATGCATTACTCAGTAGTAAAGGCCCTGTCGTTCATGGCCTATTATGGTCAGACATCATGCTTTGTCTTAGGCATCCGGTATCTGAACTATCCCATAAAACAACCCAGTGAGGGAGACTGTACTGACCTGTGTGTCAAATGAGGAAATGGTGGCTGGGCGAGTCAACATTTCTGAGGTCACACAGTAGGTGTCAAGCTCTGACTCGGACCTGTCTCCCGACTTCAAAGCCCCATGCTCCAGTCATGGGCTCTGTCACCTCTGCACAGCCTTGCTCACTCACAAAGATGTTCATATTGTACCTTTTCCTGTAATCCCTTCATGATTAATGTCAACTCATCCTTTTAATGCCATCACCCTATTTATCAGTGGCATGCACTCTGCTTTCTACACTGTAATCACTGACTGTTAGAGGAAGTGGGCCTTTCAAGAGAACCTGTCCAAGTGTCTCATTTGGACAGGAACATCTAAAGAAGAGTAAATTCCTTTTAAAAAAGTGAGACTAGAATCACTGTCTTTCCTTGGCTCTCAAACCACAGCTTCTCCTCACCTCACATCTTTTATGACTTCATCCTTTGATTTATTATTAATAAATTATTTTCCTAAGGGGACATCTCTATCCCTCTCCCTTCCCCTCTCTCTACCCTATCCAACTATAAATTCCAAAAGATTTAGGAGTCATATTATATGATAAAAGTTTAAATCCCAGGAAGCACTTTCACAAAAGACTGCCTTCCACTCTATGAACTGTTAAATAAGGAGAACTTCAGAGGAGGCAGCTGCCTTTATCCATCCTTCCCCAGCCCGTCATAAAGTCATACATCCTTAGGTTGTATTTATCTTCCCTGATGCAATAGAACCTTTGCCTATGAATCAAGCTATCGACCTTATTTGCTCATAGAGAGACACTGAAATCACTGCTCTGTGTCTTTCTTACTAACCTTTATATAAAGAGGTCTCTCTCTTATTAATCAGTGACGAACATTCATTAATGTTAACATGAGTTACACACATATCAAAGAAGACCCCAATGATTCGACAACATTTAATTTTCTCTGAATGCCTTTAAAAAGTAAGACATTCATAGATTACCCATAACTAATAAATGGGGATTTGTAGGCTGATTAAAATTCACAGAGTGAGGAAGTCTATGCCTATTTCAACAATGTTACAGCTTCATTAATAGAATTCACTCATTTTTTCTTAAGGATATCACTGAGTAAATTCAGCGTCATTATATCAAATGGCTCTTACTGGGGTGGACAGTATTAATGACGGGGGCTCCCTCCATAACAGAACAAGCACCATGCATAGTTCATGAGAAGTGGAATAAGCAAGCTTAATAGCCAGCAGATTCAATGGAGCAGAGGATATCTGCCCTGACAGCCCTGTGACAGCCATCCCACTTACTCCAGGCTTTTCTTAACTCTTTGTTGGTTTAGGGAGAAAATCTAAACCTCTCCACAATTATTCAAGTTTCTCATGAAAATCCTTTCCATTTCTCCATCAAGACAAAGTTCTAAGATTACTCCCCCAGTTCATTCTGGATACACTTGAGTGTCTTCTGGAACAAAATAACTGCCCCCCTCAAAAGACCCATGCAACTATCAAGAAAAGAAGCCACTGGGCTCTTTTATAAATGAACTCACTAAGAAAAGCATCAAGGTTATTTTTTGAAGGGAAAAAAAATGAGATACTCTATGCCAATTTCAAATTCCCTTTTTCTTGATCTAAAAAAATAGTCTTTCTGCTTAGCTAAAAAATTGATACATTAAATTATTTTTTTGGATCTCCCTAACCTAAAAAGTCCCAGGTGGTTATCTCTAAATCCCCTGATTAAATCAGGGAATTAAATCAGGCTAGCAAAGTAAATCTCAACTTTTGAAACTATTATCTCAATTGTCTTTCTTTAAAATTAACTTTCAACAATAATAATTTAGACAAATATAATTCCAGTGCCTTTTTTAAACTGAGGAGAAAAACACCCTTAGATAAATTCACTCAGGCTTTGGGGCTGCTCCACGGGCTGCAATAAAAGGAGTTTTCCAGAGTAATACTTGGTCACATTCCAAACCTGAGGCATCTTCCAGCTAATCCTCCATTAGGATGTCATTTGTTTGGTTCACTTCAAAGTTCTGGCTACTCTCTTGCATTTTTCTGAAAACAAGGAGTTATCTGTGGAAATAATTTTGTCAGGCAATTTGGCAAGTCACTTACAATATTCATTAATTTCAGTACTTTAATTAAACCCAGGAAGTCACCCTGTCCAATGTAATTCTCCTCTCTGGGTCACAATTCATCTTTGCCTTCAATAGGACCCAGTGTTTCAAAGTGACAAATGAGAGAAATCTCAGGCCTGGGGTTAGCTAAATGTGTCTTAGCACTTAGCCAATATTGACTATCCTGTTAAAAAAAAAAAAAAAAAAAAAAGTTGAAGGACTGATACTTGGTTTACTGATTTGGGGGCTGACAATCTGCCCACCCTACCTCACCCCATAAAACATCAAATGGCCATAGCCAATGACAACTTTGGGGAAATAAAGAGTCATCAGTGTGGCATCTGTGTGTATGTAGCTGCTAAATTTGACAGTAACATCTTTGCTCTCTAGGCCATTGGTCTGAGCTTTGTTGGGGGCTCCAGCTGACAGTATGATTGTGGAGAGCTTCTAGAGGCTGGTGTTGCAGGCCTCAGGTGTCATTCTTGACGATAACAACCACTGTCTTGGGCAGGGGGAGTTGAAATATGGATTAATGTCATCCAAACAGAATGCCTTCCAGGCTATGGGATCTGACAGCCAGTGTATAAGATGGACAGCCCATGGTTTCTTCACAGCCCCACTCCTCCAGGCACTGTCAGAAGACTAAACCAATAAAGCAAGAGGAACCCAGAGAGAGGTGTTGCATAGGCATAACATAAAAGTCACAAAAGCAAGCAGTTATTGGGCCATAATACTATAATAGATTTAACAAAAATGTGGCATGGGCAGCATGGCATGAAACCAATTTCATCCTCTTGCTCCAGCATCCATTAAATCTCCTTTTCTCATGTTCTCTGTCTCAGGGAATGGCCCTACAACCACCATGATGGGTTAAATTGTATCTTATTTGGAGATATGGTCTCTACAGAGGTTATCAAATTAAAATGAGATCATTAGGGTATGCTTTAATCCAATATGACTGGTGTTCTAATAAAAGGGGAAAATCTGGATACAGTGACAGAAACGCACAGAGGAAGGTGATGTGAAGAGACATACGATAACAATAGAAATCTTCAAGCCAAGAAGAGCAGCTTTGAACAGATCGTCTCTCACAGTCCTCAGAAGAAGGCCGCCCTGCCAAAACATTGATTTCAGACTTCTGGCCTTCAGAACTGTAAGACAACAAATTTCTGTTGTTTAAGTCACTCAGTCTGTGGTGCTTTTTATAGCAGCCCCAGCAAACTAAAACACCTCCAAGCCAGACTCTGACATTTCCTCTCTCTCTAAATCCACAGCCCAGCAGTCTATGGTCCCACTGATTGTATCTAATTACTATTTTTGGAGTTATTTCTCTCTACTACCTTATTAGACTTTAATTCAGGCCACCATTGCCTTCCACCTGGATCACTAGCAAAGGCCCTTGAATCTCGCCACCTCCCAATTCTCAGATTTGCCAAGGTTGTCTTTCTGTATTGCAAGTCCATTTTCAAACATTCAGTGCACCCCTCCTAGCATTAGAGTAGAGAAAAGTGTCCTTAGTCTAAACATGCCAGGCTCTTCAGGATCTGACCCAGCCAAGTTCTAGGTTTTTATCCTGCTAATTTCTCTGCTGTCAAATCCATGGTTCCAACTTTAACCGGCTTCCTAAGTCTGTCAGACATCAGCTATCTCTGTGTTCTTTTTTGTTCTTCTACAACATTTAATCAGATTTGAACTGTTACATGAGACTATGGCAGGTCAGCATGACAGAAACTTTTTGCATTTGGTTTCTTTTCTAAGCTTTTAAGACAACATCAGAGATGAACACCAAGGATTTCAAGAGCAGAGGGTAAAAGACATTCAAAGACATCACTGGGGTCAACCTTGTTATGGGAAGTGCCTTGAATCCAAGCTTGCTGGGAGGCTTCTCTGGGGTATCTCGTGGTCAGGGGCTGACATATTGTCATGGAACCACCCAGGAGTAGGGTCATAATTCTTTAAGAGGAAGCTTGTTCACACAGCATAGGTAGACATGAGGCTCCTTTGGCTGCCAAGTGTCTTATAGGGAGTCTCTGGGAAGAAGAGCATCATTTCAGGCAGAAGATTTAAACTCTTTTTTATTAACTTTTGGGGCTTTACTAAGAAAGCACTAGAGCACAAATGAGAACTCTATGTGACCGTGCAATTGAAAAGCCCTCTTTCCTAATCTTTTAACTGGTTTTCCACTACTTCTTCCTAAAATGTCATGAAAACAGGTCATGCATGACTTCTGATGTGTGATGCTTCAGCTAGACAGTTGATATATTAATACACAGAGCAATCTTGTTTCTTATCACAAGGGAAAACCTCAGATGCTCCCCAGAAGTCAGGGCTGAGGAAGCAGCAATGATGGATTCACAATCAAATCTTACTCAACAATGATCTCACCCTCTGTCTCTCTATTTGCTTGTACAAACACAGTATTGTATGCACTTTACTACCTCCAAAGAATTACTTAGCAAGGGATTATTGAGATTATTATTTATAATCAATAAATACTATTTAGTACAAAAATAATTTTATTACTAAGAGAATTAACTGCATTAATCTTGGGAACTCTTTCATAATTATGTTCCACCACATTTTTTTTTTTTTTTTTTGAGACGGAGTCTCGCTCTTGCCCATGCTGGAGTCCAGTGGCGTGATGTGGGCTCTTTGCAACCTCCATCTCCTGGATTCAAGTGATTATTCTGCCTCAGTCTCCCGACTAGCTGGGATTACAGGTGCGCCACCATGCCTGGATAATTTTTGTATTTTTAGTAGAGACGGGGTTTCACCATGTTGGCCAGGCTGGTCCACCACATTTTTTAAGGTGCTGGGGCAAAATTATCTAGGGGCAAATGGATAAGAATTTGCATCTACAATGGAGTACCTATTCAACAAGCCCCTAGATCAGTGGATCTAAAAATGTCAATGCATTAGAATTATGTGGGTTGTTAAAATGTAGATTCCTGAGCCACTGTCTACAGCCACTGTGCCAAAATGTGATTTTTAAACAAGCATCCTAGGGGTTTCTGATAGAGGGCTCTGCTGATCGTGGCATGAAAAACAACACTGCGAATATTCATCGATTGAGGTTGGCTTTTATTACAAGCATATACAATTTTAATGCCATTCTTAATATATGAAATCAAGCAATTCAAATAACAGACCTTAGGAATCACAAACATTCAAAGAACAGAATGGATTACAAGAACAAGACTTTACAATACAATAACAAGTAGAAGAACAATCCTGATCATTAATGCTAAAAGAAACAAGATGGCCATGAGCTGCATGTGCTGTGGAACCTAATGATGCTGCAGCAGCATTTGGCATTTGAAGAAGTGAGCCAGATCACACAGTGAAGTTTATGCCAAGCATCTTTGTGGGGCACTTGATTTTCTCCACCTCCCCCCAAAAATTGATGTAGTTGAATAAGCTTTAACATCTCAAGGAGGAGGAGTTGGGGACGAAATACAAGCCTTAAGGATAAGCAAAAAGTGATAGTGATTTTATCTATCTGGAAATAGTTGTTTTGCAAAGACCTTCTTAAAACTCTTTTTTCCTTCTCCCCACCTTCTGTATAATATAAATAATTCTCCTACTCCTTCAATTTATCTGTTTGGATACTCTTGATTCATTGATCAACCCAGAGCATATGTAACTATTTCCCCTTGGCTGACTGGGAAGGAGACATATGATCATGATAAAAGGCAGAGTTACATTTTGGAATCAAAATTTAAGGAGGCAGTTTTCAAGATCAGCCTTGATTTGGGATGGTGATTGT
Source organism: Symphalangus syndactylus (assembly GCF_028878055.3). NCBI lineage: Eukaryota > Metazoa > Chordata > Mammalia > Primates > Hylobatidae > Symphalangus > Symphalangus syndactylus. The sequence goes on along the minus strand of NC_072428.2, from coordinate 78,804,448 downwards.
ATGGATTGCAAGTTTGTGTCCCTCCCAATCCCAAAATTTGTATGTTGAAACTCTAATCTCTAATATCATGATAGTTAAAAATGAGGCCTTTGGGAGGTAGAGTGGAGCCTGCATGATGGGATTAGTGCTGATATAAGAAGAGACATGAGAGAGCCTGCTTCTTCTCTCTCTGCTCTGCCATCTGAGGACATAACAAAAAGACAGCTATCTGCAATCCAGGAAAAGGGCCATCTCCAGACACCAGATCCGCTGGCTCCTTGACTTTAGAATTCCTAGACTCTTCCAGCCTTAAATGGTGAGAAATAAATGTTGCTTAAGTCACCCACGTCAGAGTATTCTGTTACAGCAGTCTGAACTGAGGTAATGATAAAAGAAATAACTTCAAAAAAAATCAAATAAAAGAGGCTTTGATAGGAATAAGCCCAGTAGTCTTAATCATCAATTAAAAATATAAATTTTTTTAATAATGGAAGAATAAGTGTGAATGAGAATGTACTTAATAAATTAAAACAAGTTTCCCTAATTAGCTTAGAAGATGGTTTGACTGAAATTTGGTTAAAAAAAAATCAAGATTTTTGCTACAGTAAGCTACTGGGGAGAAAGGTAAAATGTTTTCAAGCGCAGGGCTTAAATCAGTACAAGATTTATACTATTGATATTTCTACATGAAAGTACATGTGCCATGGAACAGCTGTGCAAAAGATCAACCACAAAATAGAAGACTTGAACAATGCTCTAAGCCAACTAGACCAAAGACAAAAATATATAACACTGTATTCAGTGGCAACAGAGCACATATTTTTCTCAAGTGCACATGGAACATTCTTCAGGATAGACCATCTATTAGGCCATAAAACAATCCTTAATAAATTTAAAAAGATTGGAATTATACAGAGTGTGTTCTCTTGTAACAATGGAATAAAATTAGAAATTAACAGCAAGAGAACATTTTTTAAAATCTCATATATGTGAAAATTAAACAACACACTCCTAAATAATCAATGGGTCAATGTAGGTAGAAATCCTAAGAGAAATTAGAAATACTTTGAAATAAATGAAAATAAAAGCACAACGTAGATGTACCCCACAACTTATGAGAGGCAGGTAAAGCAATGCTTAGAGGAAAATTGATAGCTATAAATGACTTTTTTAATAGCCATAAATTTATAAAATGTATTATAAAAACAAAATTAATAACCTAAACTTCCGGTGAAAAAGGAAGAGCAAATTAAACCTAAAGCACGTAGAAGAAAGGTGGTGGTGGAAATCAATGAAATAGAAAAAAAAGAAGTCAACAAAACTAAAAGTGTTTTTTTTTTTTTAAAGTTCAACAAATTTGACAAAATTGAGCCAGAGTGATCAAGAAAAAGAAGAGAGGGGACTCAAATTGCTAAAATCAGAAATGAGAAAGGACTATTAACTTTACAAAAATAAAAGAGATCATAGGGATGTATTATGAATAACTATATTCCAACAAATTGGATAACTTAGAAAAAATGAAAAAAATCCTAGAAGGAAAATACCAAACTTGACTCAGGGAGAAACAGTAAATCTGAATAGACATATTGGAAGTACAGAGAATGAATTAATAATTAAAAGCAAAACAAAAAATCTTCCCACAAATAAAAGACCAATTCCAGGTGGCTTTGCTGGTGAATTGGAACAAATTTACAAATGAATTAATACCAATTCTTCACAAACTCTTCCAAAATATAGGGAAGAAGAGAACATTTCTTAACTCATTCTATAAGGACAGTTTTATCCTGATACCAAAATCATCGCAAGAAAAGAAAACTAAAGATCAATATCTCTTATGAATATATACGCAAAAGTTATATCTCTTATGGATATATATGCCAAAGTTATCAACAAATACTATCAAACTGAATCCAGCAAAGCATAAAAAAGGTTATACAACACGGTTAATTGGTCTTTCTCCCAGAAATACAAAGTTGGCTTAACATCTACGAATCAATTAATATGATACATGATTTCAATAGAATAAAAGACAAAACCGTATGACCATCCTGATAGACTCAGAAAAAGTTTGATGAAATCTAACAACCCTTTCATGATTAAAACATGAAACAAATCAGAATAGAAGAGAACTTTCTCAAGTTGAAAAAGGGCATCTATAAAAAACCCACAGCTAAATTATACTTAGTGGTAAAATACTTAATCCATTGTTCCTGAGATCAAGAATAAGAAAAGGGTGTATGCTCTTGCTGCTTTGATTCAAATTTCTATTGGAAGTTCTATCTAGGGCAATTAAATAAGAAAAAAAAATCAAGTTGGAAAGGAAAAACTAACACTATTTCCATGTGTAGATAACATGATTTTGTATATAGAAAACCTTTAGGAATACACAAAGAAATGTTGGAGCTAATAAATGGTTTCAGCAAGGTTGTAGGGTATGAGCTCAAAGTATAAAAAATAAATGTATTTATATGCAGTAGCAATGAAACATCCAAAAATAAAATTTAAAGAGCCATTCCATCATAATGACAGGATCAAATTCACACATAACAATATTAACTTTAAATGTAAATGGGCTAAACGCTCCAATTAAAGGACACAGACTGGTAAATTGGATAAAGAGTCAAGACCCATCAGTGTGCCGTACTCAGGAGACCCATCTCACATGCAGAGACACACATAGGCTCAAAATAAAGGGATAGAGGAAGATCTACCAAGCAAATGGAAAACAAAAAAAAGCAGGGGTTGCAATCCTAGTCTCTGATAAAACAGACTTTAAACCAACAAAGATCAAAAGAGACAAAGAAGGCCATTACATAATGGTAAAGGGATAAATTCAACAAGAAAAGCTAACTATCCTAAATATATATGCACCCAATACAGGAGCACCCAGATTCATAAAGCAAGTCTTTAGAGACCTACAAAGAGACTTAGACTCCCACACAATAATAATGGGAGATTTTAATACCCCACTGTCAACATTAGACAGATGAACGAGACAGAAAGTTAACAAGGATATCCAGGAATTCAACTTAGCTCTGCACCAAGCGGACCTAATAGACATCTACAGAACTCTCCACCCCAAATCAACAGAATATACATTCTTCTCAGCACCACATCACACTTACTCCAAAATTGACCACATAGTTGGAAGTAAAGCACTCCTCAGCAAATGTAAAAGAACAGAAATTACAACAAACTGTCTCTCAGACCACAGTGCAATCAAACTAGAACTCATGATTAAGAAATTCACTCAAAACCACTCAACTACATGGAAACTGAACAACCTGCTCCTGAATGACTACTGGGTACATAACGAAATGAAGGCAGAAATAAAGATGTTCTTTGAAACCAATGAGAACAAAGACACAACATACCAGAATCTCTTGGACACATTTAAAGCAGTGTGTAGAGGGAAATTTATAGCACTAAATGCCCACAAAAGAAAGCAGGAAAGATCTAAAATTGACACCCTAACATCAGAACTAAAAGAACTAGGTCAGGTGCAGTGGCTTACGCCTGTAATCCCAGCACTTTGGGAGGCCAAGGTGGGTGGATCACCTGTGGTCAGGTGTTTGAGACCAGCCTGGCCAACATGGTGAAACCCTGCCTCTACTAAAAATACAAAAATTAGCCAGGCGTGGTGGCGGGTGCCTGTAACCCCAGCTACTTGGGAGGCTGAGGCGGGAGAATTGCTTGAACCCAGGAGGTGGAGTTTGCAGAGAGCCAAGATCGTGCCACTGCACTCTAGCCTGGGAACAAGACCGAAACTTTGTCTCAAAAAAAAAAAAATAAAATAAAAATAATAAGAAGAAAAGAAATTAACAAGCTGATTCTAAAATTCACATGAAAATTCAAGGAACAAAATAGCCCAAACAATCTTAAAGAAGAATAAAGTTGATTAAGTCATTCGTTCTGATTTCAAAACTTACAATAAAGCTACAATAATCAGAACAATTTTGTACTAGCACTAGAATAGACATACAGTCCAATGAGACAGACTTTAGAAATAAATGCTTACATTTATACACCTGATTTCAACAAAGGTGCCAAGACAATTCAGTGGGAATGGAATATATTGTACAGACACAACATATAGTGCTGGGACAACTGGATAGCCATGAAAAAATGAATGAAGTTGGATCTCTACTCACATTATACAAAATAATTGATTCAAAATGAATCACAGATCTAAATGTAAGAACGATGTAACTTTCAGAAGAAAATATAAGATTAAATCTTTGTGACTTTGAGTTAGAAGCAAAGACTTCTTAGGTATGACACAAAAAACACATGTGAGAAAAGAAAGAAGATAAATTGGATTTCATCACAATTTTAAAACTTTTTTTCTTCAAATAGCATCATCAAGAAAGTGAAAAGACAATGCACTGATCAGGAGAAATCATTCGGAAATCATAAACCATATGAAGAATTTCTATCCAGAATACCGAAAGAGCGGCTATATGTTAATAATAAAATGACAAACAACCTAATTAAAAAGTGGGCAAAGGATGTGAATAGCACATGAAAAGATACACAACACCATTAGCCATGTGAGAAATCAAAATCAAAACCAAAATAAGAACACATTGAACATAGTAGGATGGCTAGAATCAAAATAAACAGATAATGACAAGTATTGATAAAAATGTTGGGAAATGGAACCCTCATACATTGCCCAGGAAATGCAAGAAGGTCCAGCACCTTTGCAAAATAGTCTGGCAGTTACTTAGAATGTTAATATAGTGTAACTACAAGACCTAGCAATTCCATACCTATGTATATTCCTAAGAGAAATGAAAATATGTATTCACACAAAAACTTGTACATGAATGTTCATAGCAGTATTATTTATCATAGCCAAAAAACATGGAAACAGTCCCAATATCCATTAACTGATAAATTAATAAATAAAACATGGTATATCTTTACCATGGAATATTATTCTACAATACGAAAGAATGAAATACCGATACACTCTGCAATATTAATGACCCTTGAAAACATGCTAAGTAAAAGAAGCTGGTCATATAAGATTATATATTACATGATTCCATTTATATGAAATGTCCACAGTAGGCAAATGTACAGAGACAGAAGATAGACATATGGTTGCTGAAGTCTGGGGGATTAAAGGAAGATGGGAAGTGACTACTAATGGGTGCAATGTTTCCTTTTGGGGCTGTAACATGTCCTAAAACTGTGGTGACAGATGCACAATTCTTTGAATATACTAAAAATCACTGAATTGTACACTTTAAAAGGCAAGCAAATGAACAACACACATCCTCTATTACTTATTTTACTCCCAAAACACCAATGATCAGCTTCCCAGTACAGTTGTCTGATACCCTGATAAGCAGAGCTCTTAGGGATTCAGCTGCCCCATTTTCCTAGGCCAGCTCCAAAACAGAGGCTAGAAGATGGGGTTTGGAGAGTAATCCCAGAGGAATAAAGAGAGAAGACAGTTGGTGAGTAATTAAATATGCATACATATACGCTCATGTGATTTTAAAAATAAATACTTAAAAACAGCGATTAAAACAAGCAACAGAACCAGTTTTCGTTCTAATCACTTTTAAATTAATCTGAATTTAGTTTAGAGGCTAATTGTGTTATTTTTAAACTTAGTTTTTTAAAAAATATTTAATTACTTTTGAACTCAATAGTCTCATTCTCAAAAATGACATTTTAAAATGAACTCTATTTTTCTTAAGTCCTAAATAGAAGGTAGAGTGATTTGTAATTCTACAAATAAAGAGAATCAAGAGGCTGGAAGTCACAGCTGTGAATAGCCTCATCTGGTGAGTTCCAAAGTCTTCTCAACCAAAGGAGGGAAAGAGGCATTATTCTAAACAATATTAGGATGGACAGAATGTAAAAGCTGCACATATGGAGCCCATTGAATACTTGAACATGATCTACAGGAAACTCTGATCTTAGAATCCAAGAAGGTTTTAAAGAACTTAAATGATTCCAAATTTAGGAGATACTTTCAGTGAGGCAGAAAAAGAAGGGTTACTCTATAATCCCGTCCTACCTATTATGCTGCATTACTCAGTCTTTTCCTCCCAACACTGGCATAGTACACATGCATACTGAATTAGGTGTCACCATTTCCCACACATCTTCCCACCCTTGTGCCTTTGCTCACCCCATTCCCTGTGCCTTAAGTATCCTTTCAGGGTTCTATCTCCACCTTTCAAAACTGCATCCATGCTTCCAGACCCGTCCTGAATGCCACTATCTTTCAGGAAGCTTCTCCTGATTCCTCCACCCACTGCCATCGCTCCCACCTGCAAACTTCACACAGCACTTCCTTCAAACGTATTTTATTTAATTATATGTTGCAGTACAGTATAAATTGTCCCCACACTAGAATTTAAGTGAGCAAGGGGTTTGGTTCCAGCAGAGAGAACACCATCATTTTTCTCCAGCACAATTTGTGTTATTTCTATTTAATCAATCTTTATCAATTCAATTCCCCACATTTTAAAAAATGGTCTTCTGATTGAATTGTATAGAAATCCTGGCTTTATTCAGATAAAGAAGTCCCAGCTCTTATTTCTTCCAATTTTTCTTACTCTGCTGTATCTATGTTCCCCAATGAACTAGCATTCTAAGTCCTGCTATATTCTCCAACATTCTCTTATTCTTCTAATTGAGAAAAAAATCTACCAGCAAAACTGATAAAATGATTTCTTCTCATTCTCATTACTGGGCAGGGGCCCTGAGTCAGTTTGCAAAGTGGGGGATTTTCACAGGGATGAGGTGGAGAGATAAGTAACCAATTGTCATTTCTGTAGCTATTCTGGGACAAAGAGACAAAATGTGTAGTATAAAACTGAAATGGCTTTGTATGGAAAAATACTATTACAAGTAAAAAAAGGAAAGAAAAACACAGAGATGCTATCACTCTGGGTTAACTCTAAATATAGGAAGACAATAAAATGGTTATTAAATGTTCCCAATGTGCCTAGTACTACATTAATTAAGCACTGTTTATGTATTATCTTATTGTCTCTTTTAATCTAATGGGGTTGCTATTAGGTAGGTCCTACTGTTCTTCCCTCATTTGGAAGGTCAAGAAACTGAAGCACAAAAAGGTTAAGAAACTTATTAAAGGGATATGCAGTGAAAATAAATGTGCTTGTCAAGTTTTCTTCCACAGTATCAACTAACTTCTCCACTCTTCTTTAAGTTGTACAGATGTTCGGCCTTTTTGGCTTTTTTAGAATATTTTCTGAATAACCTCCACTGAGATCACTGCAATTTGATTTCCTCCCACCCCCTATTATTCCTATACCACTGGAGTATAGGAAATAGAAGGGTGGGCCGGGGTACAGTGGTTCATGCCTGCAATCCCAGCACTTTGGAAGTCTAAAGCAGACAGATCTCTTGAGGCCAGGAGTTCGAGACCAGCCTGGCTAACATGGCAAAACTCTGTCTCTACTAAAAATACAAAAGTTAGCTGGGCCTGTAGTTCCACCAACTTGGGATGCTGAGGCACAAGAATCGCTTGAACCCGGGAGGTGGAGGTTGCAGTGAGCCAAGATCACACCACTATAGTCCAGCCTGGGAGACAGAGCAAAACCCTGTTTCAAAAAAGGCTGGGCATAGTGGCTCATGTCTGCAATCCCAACAATTTGGAAGGAGGAGTCAGAGGAAGGAGGAGCTTGAGCTCAGTAGTTTGAGATCAGCTTGGGTGACATCACGAGACCCTGTCTCTGTAAGAAAAAAAGAAATTAGCCAGGCATGGTGGTGTGGTCCCAGGTACTCAGGAGGCTGAGGATGGAGGATCACTTGAGCCCAGGAGGTCAAGGCTGCAGTGAGCTATGATTGTCACTGCACTCTAGCCTGGGTGACAGAGTGTGACTCTGTCTCTTAAAAAATAAATAAATAGAAAGAAGATAGTCACTTAATAATCTTCTTCTATGGCTGTTTACTCATTTTTCCCTGAACTAGGGAAAAATGTTTTTGAAGATCAGAGGCAATAAAACGGCCAGCAGAATAGGACAAATGAAAGATTCAAGGTCAAAGAAAGAAACTTGGTTTAATTCATCCTTAATCTTGGGCTTAGGGATATTCTCCTATAAACACTAAACGTGTTCAGACAAGAGCATCTCACAGCGAGGAGGCAGAGGCTTCAGCCTGCTGCAGTCTTTATGCACTCAATCATCCCTTCCACAAATGTCAAAGTGCCTACTGTGTGCCAGGCACTGTAAGTGAGCAGGATGAACATGGTCTTTATTCTGTGAAGCTAGTAGGAGTGAGGGGAAGAAAACACTAAAGAAATATTTGAACTATATCATTTCAATTATGATAAGTGCAAAAAAGAAATGGCGGATGCTTTGGGATCATATAAAAAGGAACCCAAGCTGATCTGAGATGCTGGAGAAAGCTCCCCTGAGGACAAAAGGCTTAAACTGAGATTTCGAAGGTAAAAGGAGGGATATCTGAAGCCTGTAACTTAGAAGGAGAAAATGAAAAAAGACACTTGAAAGCCTAAAAAAGGAAGTTTGGCCTAAATACTGGTCTAAACTATACAACTGATTCAACTTAAAGACAGTTTTTAAGGAGTGCAGCTTAATACTTTAAAAATGAGTATTACAACATAAATAAACATTATCAAAGCATTTTCAGATAAAACACAAACCTGTTTGAAGGCCTGTGTAGAATTTATTAGAATTACTTGACAAAGTCCTGGTTGTGTCTAAAAAATTTAAAAAGAAATAAATGTCCTCAAGAAAAATTTGCATATGACCAAAAGCTATACATCATCTAGATGCTCAATAAAAATTTTCTGCAAGGGTAAGTGAAATACCCCTTCTTGTGTGAATTTTATTGATAATTTAGTTTTAATCATTTAATTCAGTTAGCAAATCACTTTTACAAGTGCACTAGTAAATGTCACCTCAATCAAAATTAAATTACCTTAAATTTTCACGTAATATCGACTTTTACTTAAGTTTGTCTTATGAAGAAAAAACTCAAAAGGAATCTGCTTAAAAATGCTTTATGTAGTATCAATGTACAAAAATGAGAAGCCTGAATGGGAATTTATTTCTAGAATTATTGACGAAGTTTCAAACTTAATAAATAAATCTTAATTTTACTTACTAACAAAAAACAGTTTTAGTCTGTCTATTTCAAGTAGTTTTATGTAAATTATCCAATGTCTGAACTCCACAAAATGATAATATATGATACAGCTTCCAAGCCTATTTGTAGAGTGTAACTGAAACTACATCAATAAGAAATGATGTGCTTAAATCATAGACACACACACACTTACATATTATATCCTCCTGGTTTACTCTCTTATTCACAAGATGAAAAGTATTTTATTTGCAGTTTGATAGTTGTTGGTTTTCACTTTCATATTTGATCTTTAGCAAAACTTGCTTTGATACCAAAATACATTGTTTTGTTGAGCACTTAATTCAGCTTAGACAATACCTGAGCTATAATGAGCTTTTAGTATACTTGTTTTTCATAAATTCAAAAACTAAATCCAACTTCAAATTCTACCAGGGATTTGTAGAGTACACATTTAAAACATAGGTTAACATGCCAACTAATGTGCATTACATCAAATATACACACACTGTCAAAGACAGTAAAAAATTAGATATAGCCGCTTGCAAATTCCAAACAGGTTTTAACCCACATTCATACTAAAAACTAGTCAGAGACTCCCCTCCCTCATTTTGAGCCTCTGTAAGCACTTTGCTGTTATCAAGGAATGACTTAAACGTTTGCTTCTGCTACAGAAGTGGCACAGAGACACAATGGAGCAAAAGTGTCCAAGTTCACTAGAGTTCTGACAACTGAACCACCCACAGTTAATTATTCAACAATCATGAATAAATATCAGTAAAAAAGAAATCACCTCTTTACTTTGTAAATGCTCAAGAGTACAATAATCAAAATTTATGTAAAGAGTGAAACAGCTGCATTCATAAACAGCAGCATTCATAAACCATGGCCACAGAAATGCAAAATTCGGGAGTATCTCTGAGAAAGACTCCTGTTTATCCAAAGGTTCTCTCTTTCTTGCTCTGTGCCGTGATACTGTAGCCTCCAGAAGCCTGGGGATGGCACCAGTATGCTTCCTAAGTCTTCCCAGCAGGCCGCTGCAAAGGGAGGTTCTCAATGTTTCCTGGCTGACTCCTTGAAGTTCCTTCCACCCTTCCAGACAGAGATGCTATTCCCTAGGCATTGATGGCTGCAGTGGAATATTGCCGTGTTGCATGTGAGGAGTATTATTATTATTATTATTGCTGAATTCAGGACTACATTTTCATGGAGAATATTATCTCACTATTTATTAGGTTTTTATCAGTTCTCTGATTCTCATAGGCATAATTACCCAGGAATACTACTATACAATCAGCTAGCCCATTCTAAAAGCTATATCCTGTTTCATTGTGTGGTTGAGAAAGAGTGCCTGAAGAAATTCTGGAGCATGATGCAAGAAGAAGAAACAAGCAGAAAATATATAACCTGCAAACTCACGTATTTCACACCCAAGCAGGTTTTTTCCATTTAGTTTTCTATTAAAAACTGAGTAATTGCAACATGAAAGCATGAACACAAGGTTGAAAAGTAACAACTAACAGCATATCTTTCCATAAGGAATTGAAAATGAAAAGTAAATTAACTGAGCATTGACAAGTATCAATATCTTCGTAACATAAAACCCATCAGAACTCATGTGTGTAATATTGCCTCAAACAACTCACTAGAAATGGAAATAAAATGCATTAAATTAATGTTTGAAGATTCTAAGGTTAGAGAATTGATATTTGTTCACAGCAAAAAGGCAATGATGACTCAGCTCTTTCAGATATATGTGAAATTTGTTACACTTATCCGTGTATCATAATCTTATGGTTCCTGCAGGGATCCTAGCTTTTAATTTCCTGAACATACTCAAACCCTCAACCACAGTGTTAGATGTCATGGTATTTGTAGTATTTCATTTAAAGATTTTAAAAAAAGTTCAAGAAATGGAAGGTACTCTATTTACTTGACTTTAGGTAGATATGATAGATGCCAGCTCAAAGTCTTATCAGGACAAAGGAAATTGGAAAGGGTTATAGAAAGGGGAAAGTGGTAATATTAAAGGTATATAGAAAACTGGCCTCAAAATAAATCAGCAAGAAAAGTAAAGTGTTGCCTTTTCCATTTTAAAGGTAAATGAGAAATTGGTAGTAATTTTATGACTAAATAATGTGACTCGTGGAAAGAACAGATTATAATATCATATAGCACATAAAATATGGGGACAATTTTAATTACATGGTATTCACAAGGATGCTCAGCATTTGAATTGTTTATCCTACTATGAAATACATGTTTAAAATATAGTTCTACTTCGTTAATTTGTTTTACAACTGAACAGCAAAACAATAATTATCCCTTCATATATGCAAGAAACTACTAAACATTTGCTTTAAAGCTAGTTTAAAACAGTGGGGGAAGGCAGATAAAGTCCCCTCAGAAGACAAAATATTCTGTGATTAACCAAATGCTATATTAAAATTTCTCTAAAAGTTCATTTAAAAAAATCAATGTAATTGCTGTCATGTTTCTTTAATCAGATGGATAACAGATGAAGTCCACTAACCGCATGACTTTGGGCAAGTCATTTCCTCCCCACTCCCCTTCCTTAGTCTCCTCTGTCAGCAGCCAGGCTACTTTACCTATCAGGGTGATACATGAAGAGGTGAGAGGCTGCAAGGGAAATCATATCATAAGGTAGATTCCAGTGAGTATTTTCACTGATCAGCAATACAAATTTCAAACCATCATAGAAAACTCAAATCTACCAAAATATGAATTGGTTTTCCAACTGAAATCTTTCAACCAAGGGTTCAAACATTAGGATAGACTATTTAGGTGAACACTAAGGACGTCCATGAGTTGTGATGGTTAGTGATACCTGTTCATGGCTAATGGTGAGGTGGTGTGGAACAGAGAAGATGAAGATGCAGGGAGGCACTAAAGTTCCTCCGAAATCTATCCAAGTGAGTCATGGTAATGACCATTGCCCCTCAGCCGCCTTCACTGTCTTGGGCAGGGGACCCATAGTGGGCCAGAAGATAAGAAATGGAAGTGAGGTGTGGGCACTTCCCACCCCCATCTGCTCCAAAGCCTACAAAAAGTAGTTAAGAAACAGGCTTGTGATTTTGAAAGAACCAGCTTTGAGTGCTAGTTCCAGTTTACTGATTTTGTGCCTTGAACAAATCAGTTGGCCATTTTGAGTCTCAGCTTCCTGAATTCTAAGATGTGATTTAATTACAGCGACCTCAGAAAGTAGTGGTGAGGATTAAATGAAACCACACACATAAAAAGGTTAGCAGAATGACTGACATTGAGACAGCACTCAACAAATGAGAGTGCTTTTATCATTGCTATTATCATCTTCAGCAAGTGGAGACATTTGCTCATCGGTGAGCTGGAAAGATGAGGTTGGAGAGAAGAAGCAGCCCCAAAGCAGCCCACCTCTCCCGCATGCCTGAGCTGCAGGCAAAGCCCAGGTACTGTCTAAAGGGTGCCAGCTCCCTAACCTGGTAAAGTCTCCATTCTCCTAGAAGGTCATGCATGCTGCACTCTCCTCCAGGCAGAAAGAGGGATGCTTGAAAACGAACAACCTGGAAGGGATGGTGTGGCTTCATTCCAAATGAAAACAGAATTTTCTCCCTAGTAATTTTTTAAAAGTAAAACCCCATTAGGAAACTCCTGCGACAGAAGCATTTAGGCACAAACACTGCCGTAACAGAAACTGCATATATAGTTTGATGGAGAAAACATTGGCATTTTCCTGACTTAACAGACATAAGTATAACATAAACCAGGAGGGAGTCAAGGACTAGGGCTCAGTCACCAATTGTTGACAGTCTAATGAGGCAAAAACACAGAAGCTTTATAATACCCTAACTTGCTCAGCTTGCAAATGAGGAGAGAACATGAGTTTTTGGTTAAAGGATGACATTCTGTGCTCACTGAATTTGCTGTCTGCCACATTCAAGCACATTTCTCTGACTGGTCACCCATTCTGAAATCAGAAGCTTGCAAGCAATCTGGCAAAGGGGCCCTTGCCAGGAGTATTACACATCCGTCACTGAACCAGGGGCAAAAGACTGGGGACACTTTTGGCAGCAGACCAGGCTCTGCCAATAAATAGGGATTGACTTGGGGAAGAATTACTCTCCCCAAATCTTCTCATTTGTAAACAAACAAACAAACAAAAATAATCATAGCTATTTTATTGCATTATCTTGAGGTTTAATTTTGTGATATCTGTAAGAGTACATAAAGTAATCTGTAAGTGATTTTAACTATTATTATTCCATTTGTCCCTCTCAGAGGAATTTCCCTGAATTTCCAAACCATATTAGTCCCCTCTCTCCTGAACTCTTTCTTATGGAAGCCCCTTGTTTTCCCCATTATATACTAATGTGTATGCTTATATAAGGACCTTTTCCCCACCAGATAATTACTTGTCCTAGGGCAGAGGTCATGTCTGTCTTGCACACCACTGTTCTTCTATGCTCATGGCTGAATTAGAGTGGGTGACTATGGGATAAATGCCCATTGGCCCCATCACTCTGCAGCCCACCTGGAAGTGACAGAAGGATCGTCATCCAGGGTGAGGCTCCATCATGGCCTCCTCTGACACATGTGCTGCCCATTTATAGCCTCAATGATAAGAGGGAAGGTTGCTTTTGACACTTGCACAAGAGACAATAAGGATTTCTCAAGTCCTTCTTGTCTGTCAGAGTAGGTAGTGTGTAGGAATTCAAAAGAAGATGAAATCCATGCTCCTGCCTCGTAGGAAGTCTGTGACTGAGATTCTAAGTGCACAAGGAGGGACACAGTAATGATGCTGCAGGTACTGGAGAAGGCTTCATCAGGACACAAATCTGTTTTAGATTTATACACTGAGAACAGCACCTGTCCTAGGCCAGGCACTGCCTAGTGCTTCCTGTACATATCTTGTTTTCATCTTCGTAAGCATCACGCAGAAGGCATTACATTTACAGATGAGGAAACATAACTCAAAATGGTTAAATAATTTGTTTATGGGCACTTAGCTAATGCCTAGCAGAGCCCACAGATGAACCAGGACTTGCCTGATCTTGAATCCTTTGCTCCAGTCATTACCAAACATCACTCCTTCCTTGGTTTGGCTGCGATGTAGCTGTGCCATGCCAGGAAGAGGCTCAGAGAAGCAAAGACCAGCCCTCTTGGAAGCCAAAGCTGCTGTTGGGAGCATGGCAAAGTGATACAGGATGGGTATATACAGGGCAAAGTGATACAGGATGAGTATAGACAGAGTAAGGTGATGCAGGATGTGTATAGACATTAGGGTCAATTACTAAAAGCAGTGAGTGCCAAAGTACCCATATCTACTTTAAGGAGAAGGAAATTCTGTATTTGCAAGAGTAATGTGGTCATGCAGGGTAGTATGAGTTGGCCTAGGGAATAATCTGTGAGATTGGAGACTACCCAGGGAGGATTATCGACTAATCACCTGCAGAGAAGATAATTCTTGTGTCATTTATTTCTTCACAATTCACAGCCTACTACTGTAGATGTAGAAGGTAGTAAGAACTAATTAAATATAATTAAGTTATAAGGTTATTCCATATTCCCTGAGTACAAAGTCATAATTAAAAAGAAGAAAATCTCTATGCAGCAAACTGGTCCATATATATTAGTATCTACCTTTTACAAAACACTTTTTGCATATTTTGCTATCTACTCAGCAGTATTACTATGGGAGATAAACTCTCAAGAAGTTCCCTCCTGTTTGGTAATACAGAAAACTAATTAGCATAGCTGATGGGCACTCACAAAAGAAAACAGAACCCTTGAACACATCCAAATGTTGAGGAGGACCTCAAAAATATGCATGTGACATCCATTTCAGTGCAAATGAAAGCTGTGTTGGTGCCCGCTTCACAAGAAAATTATGATGCACATTACAGTAAGCATTTTGAATATAGGTAGTTGGGAGGGTATTTTAGACTGAGCATGAAGGGAAAGATAAAATACATATCCCAGTTTGTTTTCAAGATCCAGAACATAAGAATCCAGTCCCAGTGAAAACAGAGATACTGGAATGGCTAAAAGTCAGAGAAGAAGAATGTATTTTAAAAGCACATGTTGTTGTTCTTTTTGGTTTTCAGTACTATATTTCCAATGCTAGTTACTTAAGAGCAATCTGGTGGACTGCTTACAGCTTTTCAATTTCACAAACATGTAATAGACACCTACTCTGTACAAAGTCTGATATTAAGTGTTGTGACAATCCAAAGATGAAGCAAGACATGGAGCATAAAGAATTAAATGCGACAGAAGCACACCCAAGTGAGGGCTCTGACAGAAGACAAAGACATAAAACCAAATATCGAATGATCGAAATGAAATCTAAATTTCAAAATCGAAATTGTGAGAAATGTGGAACTTGTGAAATTCCAGTACCTTGCTGAAATCAAGGCATAATTTTATTTCATAGGGCTTTAATTAAAAGCAAAACTATTTTATTGAAAGAATCAAGCAATTAATCTTGAGAATTACAGATGAACACAGTTCATTATTCTTCCCTCATCTATGCTTTGGTGAGTTAAGGCTTTTGGCCTTATTCATATACAATCTAGTCTCTTCCAAAGAAGCAGAAGTTACTATGAATTTGCACGCCCCTAGAAATGCTTTTCCTAGGGCAACACATGACAGGAATAGCAGCCACAGTGTAGAGGGGGCAGTAGCAGAGAGTTGAAGAAATTCTGTAATTCTTACTAATGACTTGGAAGCCCAGTGAAGCTTACCCAACTTCAGGAATTACTGAGAAAACATAAGCCATCACCACATGACTTCTGTACATTTATTCTGATTAGTAAAGTTTGGGTTGAATGATTTATCACCCTATCTCACAGTATGCATACTGAAAGTAATGAAGTCTCTGCAACATGAACCTTCCGTATGCATGAGGCAATTAAATCTTTGTTGAGAAGCATGTAGAAGCTGCGAGGATGATTACCTTAGTTTTCAGCTGATATCTGGTAAGCCTAACAAATACGTGAAATGAAAATTTACCAATCCTGATTCCACCAAATTCTTTGCTCACAGGACACAGAAAGCTTGCCCTACTTTATTCTTTTTGGAATAAGCCTAATACATAATGCGCATCTACTATCTAGATATCAAAGAAGCAGCCACTTTTAGGCTGGAGTGGATTACAGTAGCTGTTTAACAACAAAGCAAACAGGCAGAAGGGTAAGTCCTTTCAGGAAGCACTGAGTAGGCAGATCATCAGTGCCTCTGTGATCTGCTGCATGCTTCAGCCACATTTGTATCCCTAAAGATTCTTTCAGGAACATGGCATCAGCCAATGAAGCTGTAGGGAGATAGAACACTTAGTAGCGTAGGCTCAAAAGTCAAACTGCCTGGGTTCAAATTCTGGCACCACGTCTCATCATCTGTCATCTTGAACAGGCTAATTGGCCAATCTGTTCCTGTCTCTCCATCAGCAAAATTGGGATAAAAATAAGATGTAAAAATTAAATAAGGTAGGCCAGGTGAGGTGGCTCACACCTGTAATCCCAGCACTCTGGGAGGCCGAGACGGGAGGATCACCTGAGGTCAGGAGTTCAAGACCAGCCTGGCTAACATGGTGAAACTCTGAAGTAAACCCTCTACTGAAAACCCTAAACCTTCTGCTAAAAATACAAAAATTAGCTGGGCATGGTGGCAGGCACCTGTAATCCCAGCTACTCAGGAGGCTGAGGCAAGAGAATTGCTTGAACCCTGGAGACAGAGGTTGCAGTGAGCCGAGATCGTGCCATTGCATTCCGGCCTGGATGACAAGAGCGAAACTCCATCTCAAAAAAAAAAATTAATTAAGGTAATAGACATAAGTAGTTAGGACTATGCTGTGCCCACAATGTAAATTCAATAAATGTCACCTTCCTCTTACTGAGGGAAAGGCAGATTCAAGTATGTTCTAAACACCTGGCTGGAACATCAGTCTTCCAAAGTCCCAAATACACAAAAGGCACACGGCAGTAGATGTTAAGTACTAGCCATTTTGAAATCAGGACCTGGCTGCACTGCTATTTTTTTTAATGTGAACTTTCAGATGGAATCAAGCCTTGGAACTAACGATGTTTATTTCAACCCTAAGCTCTGGTGCAGAAGGACAAACAGAGAAGTAGACCTCTGAGCTACAAAGCTTATTCTGTATATAATAGGTTCCATTCTAAACTTTCACACATTTATGCCTCTACCTACAACTTTATGTCCTTCATCAATCCCCTCCTCCTAGTCAGACTATCTCCCTACCACACGCATGCCTTGCATTGTATGCTTTGGTTTTTGAGACACAGTCTTACTCTGTCATCCAGGCTGGAGTGCAGTGGTGTACGACCTCGGCTCACTGCAATCTCCATCTCCTGGGTTGAAGTGATTCTCCTGCCTCAGCCTCCCTGGTAGCTGGGATTACAGGCACCTGCCACCACACTCAGCTAATTTTTGTACTTTTAGTAGAGACAGTGTATTAGTATTTTTGTATTTTTTAGTAGAGACAGTGTTTTACCATGTTGGCCAGGCTGGTCTCAAACTCCTGACCTCAGGTGATCTGCCCGCCTCAGCCTCGCAAAGTGCTGGGATTACAGGGGTGAGTCACTGCACCTGGCAGTCTATGCTTTTTTATTTGATAATGCCTGTATGGAATATTTTTTGCCTGTTTTTACTCTCATCTCTACTCCTGCCTGCACCTTCACTTCCTCCTCCCATAGCAGCTAGATAATCTTTTAAAAAACAGTTGACTCCTATCACTCCCCACTTAAAAAAAAAAAAACCTTCTTCTGGCTTCTTGTTGCACTTATAATAAAATCTAAACTCCCATATGCTCCATCCCTTCCTCCTTCTCTGATGACATCTCTCCCCCGACTCCTGCCTCAGAGGCCTTTGCTCTGGTCCATAAGTTTGCTCCAGCCTCAAGACCTTTGCATTTCTGTTCCTTTTACTGGATCTCCGTTCCTCTGTTCTTTCCAGAGCTAGATCCTTCTCACCATTCAATTTCAGCTGAAATCTTACCTTTAATCTTTAGAGAAGGTGCCTTCCCCAACCATCTTCTCTAAAGTAGCCACTGATGCCCTCACTCAACTAGTCTCTATCATTCTTTTTCCTACTTTTCTGTCTTATTTTTTTTCCAGGAGTTTTCACTCTCTGAAATGTTATTATTTCTTTTTAAAATTTTCTTGTCTATGATCTTACTACCCTTACTACAATACATGTTCCATCAAAGCACAAACCTTGATTGGCTTATTTATTGTATCTTCTGCACTTACAACACATCTTGGCAAATAGTAGACACTCAATTAACAAATGAATAAATGAATGAATAAATGAGTTAATGTACAATTCTAAGCATTTCTTTCAGTTCTAGTGTAAGTTGCTCTTATTCTATGAAGCTTCTCTAATGACTTCACTTAATCTAAATTCCTATTGCATTTACTATCAGGACTAAGCACTTTATTATAAACATACTTGTCCTTTTTCATTTGTAGAAACATAAGTCTTCTCTCCCCAACTGATTTTTAACTTCCTTGAGGGCAGCAACCATCTCAAATGTAGCTGTAAATCAGGAGTAATTAGAAGTTTATGCACTTAACTCAGAGGAAAGGCTGACTGGGCCTCACTAGGGGTCTCTATACACTTTTTAAGGCATAATTTTAGCAACTATGATTTTACAGCTTCTCCATTCACAACAGTGGATTGCATGGGAGTGCTAGAAGCAGGTTCTGACTACAATAAGTGATAACTAAGAATAAGAGATAAAGAGGACAGCTATACAAAGAAAAAAACAGATACAAGAAATCAAAAGGCACAGATCATAGAGGGGATGCAAAGAGAGCATGTATAGACATATAGAGAGCATTTAATGGTGACAGCCAACAACCTATCTCCCTCAACTGTGCCTAAAGTGTCACAAAAGACACTTCATTACAGCACTGTGTGATCATAGATCTTTTATATGATAACCTGCAGTCATCACTTAAACCTTCCAATTTAATTGTGATCAGTTTTAAAAGGCACAGGGAGTATTATAAGCTTATAATCAAAAGAAGTACTTTGAAGTCTAAGCTCCTAAAAGGTGTACATTTTGGTTGTCTAGAGAACTCCCCTTTGTATGGGGTACCTCCTCTCTGGTGAGGTCAAGTAAATAAGGTATTCTGGCTGTATAATTAAGATATATTTTTTCCTGATGAAACTATGTTCTTAGGAAATCGGTCTAGAATGTGAACTTTAATCTCTGCAATCATTAATTCATGTTACAAACAACAGTTTGATTGGATATTTGGCTGGGATAATGATGGGGGTGGTGCTTAGAATGTCTGATCTTCCCACTCATCTTTCTTCCTAGGATGTTGAGACAATTTCTGATATGGCTTGGCTGTGTCTGATAGGGTTTGGCTGTGTCTCTGCCTAAATGTCATCTTGAACTGTAGTTCCCATAATCCTCACATGTCGTGGGAGGAACCTAGTGGGAGGTCATTGAATCATGAGGGCAGTTACCTCCATGTTGTTCTCATGATAGTTCTCCCAAAATCTGATGGTTTTATAAGGGGTTCCCCCACCCCCCACTTCATTCTGCACTTCTCCTTGCTGCCACCATGTGAAGAAGGACGTGTTTGCTTCCTTCTACCATGATTGTAAGTTTCCTGAGGCCTCCCCAGCCATGCAGAACTGTGAATCAATTAAACTTATTTCTTCATAAATTACTCAGTCTTGGGTATGTCTTTATCAGCAGCATGAAATGGACTAATACAATTCCCTTGAGCAAGAAGTGTACTCCCTTGAATAGTAACACTCAATAGAGAGGTTGAGAAATAGCAGAGAGCTGTTCTTATCCCCAGATCTGATGCAGTCCAGGGAGGCTGTATTCTCAGAAGCTTCTTCTATGACCAGCAGAGCAGGGTAGCATGGAAGAAGGGCACAAGCTGGGAGTCAAAACAATTATGAGAGGAGCTGACATTTATTGAGTACTTATTTTTGCACTAGGACCTGTGCTGAGTACTTTTGGCCACTACCTCACTTAATCTTAAGAACAGTTATAGTAGGTCTTCATCATTATCATTGTCATCATCACATAGAAGAAACTGAGGGACAGAAAGCTTCTACCTGACCAAGGATATCCAGTTAGTAAATAAAAGAGCCAGGCCTCAACTACAGACTAACTCCAAAGTCCAACTTGCCAATTACACTGCATATAATCCTCTAAAGCCTCTAAAGATCAGGCTTCCATTGTTCCTTCCACTGTCTAGCTATCTTACAAGTCACATGACCTTTCTGAGCCTTGGTATTCACATTTATACAATGAGGATAAATGCATCCATACTCTCTCACTCATAAAATTCTGTGAGGCTCAAATGATACCTTCAAAACTCTGTGGAAGCTGGGCATGAAGGCTCATACCTGTAATCCAAACACTTTGAGAGGCCAAGGTGGGAGGATCACTTGAGGCCAGGAATTCAGGACCAGCCCGGGCAACATAATGAGATCTCATCTCTAAAATAATTTGTTAATTAGCTGGGCATGATGGCATGCACCTATAGTCCCAGCTAATTGGGAGACTGAGGCAGGAAGATTGCTTGAGCCCAGGATACAAGGCTGAAGTGAGCTGAGATTGTGACACTGTACTCCAGCCTGGGCGATGGAGTGAGAAGTTGTCTCAAAAAAAATATGTATACACACACACACACACACATATATATATATATATATATATACATGAAAATAATTTTTTAAAATCCTGTGGAAAATTTTATGGTTTTATGTGATATACAAAGTTAAGTACTATGTGTCTGATTATGCACATGACTTCTGGGTGAACACCCACCTGGTACAGACAAAATCATGTTCTTCTCGTACCTAAGAAAACCATTTTAAAAAAGAAAAAGCCAGCAACATTGTATACCACAAGTTCATGTTTGATCATTCCCCAATCCCCATCAGAATCTTCAATATGGATTTCAAAGTTATTCTCCAACCAGGAGCTTCAAAGGAAATGATATCCTGCAGAGACTGTTCTCTTAAGAAACTTAAAATGAAATACAGATCTTTTAAGTGAATGAGAACTTTTGTATTCCCATGGATTACTGATGCATTTTTCTACTCTGCTATTTCAAAATTTTCCCAAAGGCTTTTCTAATTTTGATTCATATCAGTCTGGATGTTGAACTTAGTTATAAACTCGAGGCTAGTCATGCATCCCTGGGTCATTTCGTTTTGTATACTGTTATCAATAATATGTAATAGAAGCCAGTTCCAGAGAAAAGCCTACATTTTCCAGAGTGTACTTGTGGTCAACATTTTCTGCACTCTCCCAGGGAGGCAAGGAATGTGGCAAACCTCTTACTCCTGCTCTCCACACAAGCAGCCAAAGAAGAGCTGCCTGAGAAATGGTTGAAGGCTCCAAGAGCCACGAGCTCCCCAGCCATGAAGGGGCCTGCATAATGCACATGGTAGAGCTTGGCTGGAGCCCCGGAACCCAAAGTTTACATCGTGACTTTGTCCGTTCATCACTTCTATGAATCTGGGCAAAAGATCTAAACTCTGATTTTCCATGTCCTCAGCTATGAATCAAGAATAGTGATGTCCTATGGGTTGCTATGAGAATTAGAAAATGCCTGTCACTTGTAAGGTACACAAAAAATGTTGGCCAAAAAAAAAGGTAGGAGTATTCATTTACTTTGAAAACATGTGACAGATAATTATGTCAAGGATATCAGTTAAGCTACAGCTAATACAGTCATAAGAAAATTCCCCTACAGTTGTTTGCAACCAGAATACGACCTATAAATGACTCAGTTATTTGTGACATCAGACACATTTTCAACAATTGGGCTAATTCATTAAAACAGTGTGCAAGCCATTAGTACATGCAGGAGAATACAATGAGACAGGGATATGGAGAAAGGATATTGAGGGTGGGGTCTGTGGAGATGATGAAAGGGATGAAATAAGAGATAGGAACAGAGAAGAAAAGAAGAGTTAAACTAGAAAGGAAAGAGAACAAAATCCACAGGAATGCTGGTCATTCAAGTAGAAAAGAAATTCACAAACTCTTAGTAACACTGGGTGGATCCACTATGAGAGAGCTATACAGTAACTGCATTTAAGCTCACCAGAATTCCATTGGCCTTACTGAGAGAAGCAGGAAACCAGCACTTGGTGGTACTATGGTAGATGGTGTCTGCCAGAATGGAAGCCTGACAGAGATTATTTAGTCAAAACTTTTTTATAAACACAGCCAGTATGAAGGAGGTTTGTTGTTCTTATAATTGGATAACAACGAGCCTGCTATCTGCTTCAACAGAATGGAGAAAAATGCTCATTCTCACTGTACCCATGGTTTACTCTCTTGCACTGTCTGTGCATGAGATGGTCAACAGAGAGATAGTTCTCTCTGTCATCAAATGGAGAATGGTGGTGGCCTGGAGCACTGTATCTGCAGGCCACTTGATCTGGAAGAGACCTTCACCAGAGCACAGCACCCATAACCTCCATGAGCCCCAGGAGTGTCCTTGAATGTACCAACAATCAGAACATAAAATTGTGTTGACTCTACAAATGTGACTTCAAGACAGGTCCCTGGAGTCCCTTCTAATCAGACTGCTTCTCTGAACTCATCCTATATAGAAATTCTGGAGCTGATATCAGGGTTCTTCAGAAAGTGGGACTGGGTAGAGTCAGAGTCTACAGGTAACGCAATGGTGAAGCCCTCAAAAATGGGGTGCCTACCCAACACGAGTAGGTGCACCCCAAGAATTCTTAAAAGGAAAATATATGCAAAAATGTATTGTATTTCTTACCAAAAAGGTGGTTGCCCTGTGCGAGTTATTTATTGATAAGGATGACCTTGGAAACATCACTTTCATAAACTTTCTTGCTCCAACCAGCTCTATGTCACTCCAATCCCCTCCAAACTTGTATGAGCCATACTCACAAACATTGCCCAATGTACTCTCTTGTTCCAGGTTAGTCAAGAAAAGGTGTCAATTACCCTTTCTGTCCCAGGAACCCGGATCCCAAGCATGACAGCATGACAGAAGGTTGGGAGAGCTAGTCTCAGGCACCTGACCAACACTGTTACTGCAAAACATGAATGGCATTGGAGAACATGCCTATCAGGTGTCAGTTGTGAAGGTGAAACTCCATATAAATGAGGTCATATTTATTTATTCTGTCTAATGCCTGATACACTACCAATGAATACTTAAAGTATTTCCTAATGAGAAAGCATGTCCTGTACCTTGGAATAAGATGTGGGAATAAGCTTGCCTTTATAAAGGACTTAATTATTACTTCATTATGTGAGTTACAAAGGTCTTGTTCTTTTCTTTCTTAGTTCATAGACCAATCAAATAAAGACCAAATTCAACAACTGGGGAAATCCTGGGCCAGGAAGTACTACCATAATGTTCGGGAAGAAAAGCAATTTGTGTTGTGGACAGAATACATTTCTCTCCCATTATAACCACAGCCTGTTAAAAGCCTGTCAGGAAATAAATAAAACACTTTTTGTTCTGTTGCCCACATCCCTGTGCTCAATTCAACAGATTCCAGCCTTCTCAGAAATGCAATCTAAGGTGAAGCCAAGAGGACACACAGGCTGGGGAGGGGAGGACTCTCTGAGAAGCCTTGATGGGGATGTGGACTCCTCCTCCATACTTGCTTCACAAGAGACTCTGCCTCCATCATCCTCTCCTGAACTCATGTGGTATTGAAGTCAGATTCAGCTGAGAGGCTCACATCAATCTGAAATCCCATCATCCCTGCCAAACAGAAGCTTTCATCTTACAAAGGAAAAGGAGGTAGTGAAAAATAAGGCATGCACATGGTTTGTGTGGAGTACACATGGGCATCATGATTATTCTTATTTCTAGCTCCAAAGGATACACACACACACACACACATTTATTCATGAGTCTATATGTATTCACATATATGAATGAGCACCTTAATAGGTACAATTTTTCTAATACTTTATTTTATTTTAAGCTAACCATACTATACATTTTTTTCTCCTGTAAGCAATCTACCTCATGCCCATTTAGATATACTACTAAAATAGAAAGCATTCTGAAACATACTGTGGATTTTGGCAGCAAATATCAAGGGTAGAAAATGGGGGTGTGCTGGATTTTACATCGGTACTACTGCAAAACATATAGGCAGTCTTTTGACTAAAGGCCTCTGAGTTATGAATAATTGATAAATACCAGCAGACCCTAAGTGTCATGAGTTCAGAGACAAAATTGTGCTTTTCACCACTGTATCCCCTGTATCCAGCACAGTGCTTGACACATACTAGGTACTGAAAAGATGTGTTCAATAAAAGTCTAGCAGGCTGATTGAATAAATAAATGAATGACTAAAGTCATACAGGAATTAATACACTGGAATGAAAAATGGCCTTTGTTTCATGGTTCAGAAGACCTGAGGAACAAAGGAGCCTACCTCAAGTTCTTCTCTTTCTTTGTTTTTGTTTTGAGATGCAGTCTCACTCTGTCACTCAGGGTGGCACACAGTGGTGCGATCTTGGCTCACTGCAACCTCCACCTCCTGGGTTCAAGTGATTCCCCTGCCTTAGCCTCCCGAGTAGCTGGGAATACAGGAGCCCACCAACATGTCCAGATAATTTTTGTAATTTTAGTAGAGACGGGGTTTCTCCATGTTGCCCAGGCTGCTCTCGAACTCCTGACCTTGGGTGATCTGCTGGTCTTGGCCTCCCAAAGTGCTGGAATTACAGGCATGCGCCACTGACCAGCCATCAAATTATTCTCTTATGCAGCGGTGTAAGTTACAGGATGGATATCCCAAGGTCTTGCACTCTCACCTGCAGCCCCTTAAATCCTGACTCTGGTTCTGGTGCCACACCTCCCACCATGACACATGTCCCTGCTTACAGATGGGAAAAAGGAGGGTCAGGGAGAAGGGGTCCTTGCTTCTCATGTTTTGCTGCGAGCATGTGTGCAATGTAGAGTAGAGATCCTGTGTTTCTGGCACCACAAACTAGAAGTGGGAACATATGTGACTGAAATAATGCTTTATAACAAAAATTGCCATACCTCATTATCATTTTTTGTTTCAATAGACTTTCCTGACCTAGCCAGGGAATGGAATCGTATGTTATATTGGCATGCATTCCAATAAGAGATTAGCAAATACATTTTAAATAGAATCTGCTCATAATCTTGGGACTCCTTTCATGTGAAGCCTTGTGAAACAGAGTACTACATTTTGCAACAAGGTCAGTGCTGCAAACTCTTAGATTTATGTTAGCTACCCTTCTAGAAGGTAGAAGATATAGGGGGCACTTGATTGTTAGTTGATGCCATGGATAATTATTTACCAGCCAACTGACTATAAGGAAAATACTCTCAGAGCCCAGTACAACTTAGCTCAGGATCTTTCAATCAGTAGGTCCTCCATAAATGGGATTAGACCACCTCACATTCATTAGGATGGCTAATATTAAAAAAAAATAAAAAATAAAATGGCATATAACAACTATTAAGTGCACTGAAGATAGGAATGTAAAATGGCACAGCTGCTATAGAAAAAAATATGGTAATTCCTCAATAAAATTACCATATGATCCAGAAACTCCACTCTGGGTATATGCCCAAAAGAATTAGAAGCAGAGACTCAAAGAGATTTCACCCATGTTCACAGCAGCATTATTCACAATAATCAAAATGTAGAAGCAACCCAAGTGTCTATGGAGAGATGAATGGATAAAAAAAATGTGGTATACACACATACACTGGAATACTAGTCAATCTTTAAAAGGAAGGAAATTCCGACACATACAACATGGATAAACCTTGAGGACATTATGCTAAAAGAAATAAGCTAGTTACAAAAAGACAAATGCTGTATGAGTCCACTAACATGGGGTACTTAGGGCAGTCAAACTCAAATTCATAGAAAAAGAAAGTTGTCAGGGGCAACAGAATGGGGAGCTGTTTAACCAGTATAGGGTTTCAGTTTTGCAAAATGAAAACAGTTCTGAAGATTGTACAACAATGTGAATATACGTAATACTACTGAATTTTATACTTAAAATGGTTAAAACGGTAAATTTTATGTTTTGGATTTTACCACAATTGAAAAAATAAAGTCAACAGAAATAAAATATGCACCATATCTTTAAACACCTAAAGAAATAGAATTCCTTTATATCATCAACTATCCACTAAGTGCTCAAAATTTCAGTTATCTTATAAATGTAATAAATGTTTTAAAATATAGTTTGTTTTAGTCAGTATCAAAAAGTGATTTATACTCCTAAAAAGACAATTAGGGCCAGGTGTGGTGGCTCATGCCTGTAATCCCAGCACTTTGGGAGGGCGAGCCAGGCGGATCATGAGGTCAGGAATTTGAGACCAGCCTGACCAACATGGTGAAATCCCATCTCTACTAAAAATACAAATATTAGCCAGCCATGGTGGCACGTGCTTGTAATCCTAGCTACTCAGGAGGCTGAGGCAGGAGAATTGCTTGAACCTGGGAGGTGGAGGTTGCAATAAGCCAAGATTGTGCCATGGCACCCCAGCCTGGGCGACAGAGCCAGACTCTATCTCAAAAAAAAAAAAAAAAAAGACAATTAGGAGATTTCCTGATACATTGTTGGGCAACATCTTTGTTTACAAAACGGTTAGTGATTAGATAAGTTTAAAACTGTTACATGTTTGCAAGCCTAATGAGACTGTGTCCTTTTTTTCATTCCCCTAATACTATCCTTTATTTTTGAGAACAGTTTCAGGTTTACAGAAAAATTGAGCATAAGTTACAGAGTTCCTATATACTCCATCCACCACTCCCTCCTCATCGTTTCTCGTTTTATTAACATGTGTCACAATTATGAATCAATATTGATATATTATTTTTAACTGAAGTCCATGGTATACATTAGAGTTCATTCTTTGTGTTATACAGTGTTTTGGGTTTTGACAAATGCACAAAGTCATGTATCCACTATGTGTCTTATTTATTCTATATCCCTCAAACCCAATAATGAATACTGAATAACTGACTAGTTAGTCGGCTCTTTCAGTTTAACTACTGTTGAAACAAAACAGATCCAAAGAAATAAAGATAGAAAATGTTCATTTTCCTTTGCAACAATTCATATGTCAAAAGCTAGATTCTTGCTATTCTGCCTGCAGCTAAAATGATAAAATTCTATGCCTTTTTGGGAGTAAAAATATTTTAAGCTTCTGTCATGAGCTTTGTAAAATAGCTGGTATGCTTATAGTTTAGCAAAAATTGACTTGGTATTCCTCCTAGTCTATGCAATAGTGAAACTGCATTAGACATGAAAACATTTTCTGAAAGATAACACTACAGGTAAAATAAGGAGATTAAGAGTTAAGTAATTAACACACTAAGTGTCCTATTTGCTATGGTTCTGCTGTGAGTGATGTGGTTGTTTAACTAATATACTCTTTGGATTAACAGAAATACATAAATACATCCCACAGTATTCCTATATGCTTCCAAAATCATCTCTCCCTCAGTGTTCTTTTCTCACAGTGCTATATATAAGTAAGGACTATACCAAGGAAGCCAATCCGATGCAGAAAGCTCATTTGTGGCAGATGCAGGGACCCATTAAGAACCATCAGCTATCCTGGTCTAACTTCAGAGAAGAGGGATATTAAACTTCAGCCTAAGATGAGGTCACCAAAGCCACATTTTCAAAACCAGAGGGCCATCTTAAGTACTTTAAATAGGTTTTATTGCTTTGTTCCTAAGGCAGGTAAATTTATATTTGGCTTGGAAATAGAATTATTTCAAAGAGTCCTGTATTTGAGCTAGCATTTTTGAGACCCCATCATAAACCCTCCAGGCCATTAGTTTGCCCTATTTTTTATTTGACTAAGAACACACACAGAGGTCAGACTGATCAGGCTTGTGTTTGAATTGTCTGTCCAGTGGTGAAAATGGGTCTGTGTTGACTCATCTATTTCTAATCGATTTTTTCTTGTAATCGACTTAGTACAGTTTAGGCTTTGTGTTAAAATCTCAGCTCATCTGACCACAAATACTGAGATAGAGAGTTGTTTACAAAAAATGAGGAAAAGTAAAGAATGTAGGCAAAAATAACAAATGCCTCCTACACATATCTCCTTCTTTTCTGTTTCTCAGCATCAGCAAACTATGCCCAGCATATAATGAATAGGCAATAAACCCTTGCTTACTGAAACACTTGTACCTGACTCAACTAGATTACAAAGTGAGGATTTTTCTATGAATCAATAAACATTAGTTTTTAAGTACTTGTTTCTCTAGCCTCTCTACATTTGGTCAGCTATTTTTAGGGTTTGACAGAAGTAGTGATAATTAACTAAAATCTGAGTTTGCTTTTATTATGAGAAACTGTATTTTTGAGAGCCTGACCTCTTCCTTTCACATAATTTCTCAGATGCTTTTTGGTCCACCCACAATTTGGCTTCTACTTACTCATGTTGTTTATTCTCACTTAGCCTCCCACCCTCTCCAAACACAGCCGGGTGCTCTCTTCCTAAACTTCTCCATCTCTGTAACTCAGCACTTCTTTCTGTCAGACACAGCCTTCCTGCAATTGTTGAGTCCAACTAAAGTTTGAAAGGCCAAGTTCAAATCTTCCTTCTCTCAAGTAGCCTTTGCCAGACTTACTCATTTTGAATTAATCTGTGCCTCTCCTATATTCCTACAGTATACTGCTTATACCACGATTATACCACTTATGAGTAACTTCCCTGGATTAGGAAAATTCTCTGTGTCAGCCCTTATCTACTGAGTACTTGAATCATGCATAGAACTTGAATTCTAGCAGTTTTGTGGAGAAAACTTATTGGAATGACATTCAGTGACACCAAAAGAATATGGTAAGGAAAAAGGTGAAGTTCTATAAGGAGAGAAATTTGTTCCAACTTAAAAATCTACTGAAATTTAATTTAGGCTGTTTTGGCTAAAGATGAGCATCTGGACATCCATTTACACTGGTTTACTCATTACATGAGTAGCAGCCTAGTGTTCTGTGTACTTGCTGTGGATACAAGATTGATTTCCTGTATTTAAGCATCCCCTTATGACAAACAGTGCTTGATATAGAAATAGACAGCAGCCTCACAATATGAATAGCCTCAATTAGGCTTCAGTTACATGTGTCATATCTCTGTTATTGAGATCTGAAGGGAAAGAATGCTATTTATGTGTGTGGGGGGCGGGGGAGAGCGAAAGAGAAACACCATCGAAACTCAATCAAGAAAAAAGCTTAGTTGAGAAAAGCAAATATGATATATCCACTTTGCTGAGCAAGTGAACAAATTAAGGCTTAAGTAAGCAGCATGATTAAATTAGGAGGAAAAACTTGTGCTTAGTGTGTATTTACATAGTCAGGACTTGGTATTTGTAAACTGAAATTTGCTCTATTTCTTCATACTTGAAGCAACTCATTCAACACATATATATATGGAGTGGCTTTAAGTGCTAGTCATGTGTCCTTTGACAATGTTTTCAGTAGTAAAGGAGAATGGCCATAGCACATGAATCTGTGATGACGACTGCCACTTGCTCACCCATATCTGTTTTCCTCTTTCACAATAATGGGAAATCACGGTCATCCCATGGGAAACAACACACATTTTCCAGCCTTTTTTGTGCAAATGGGTATGGCTACTTCAGGCCAAAGGAATGTGACTTCCAGGTCACTTCCAATGTAAAAGTCAAGCCATGTGCCCTGGAGTTCCTTTCTTTCCTTTTTTATTAGCTGGAACATGGACATGCCTATGACCCAGCATCAACTACGGAGATAAAGATAATACCCAATGAGATAGTGGGGCTCACCCTAAAGAAATCACTGTCTCTGATTAATTGTTCAGAATAGTGCCACCCAATCAACTTGTACTCTCACCTCAGACCTGTCACATTAATGAGAAATAAACTGTCTGTCTTCATTATGCCACTGCATTTTGGGAGTGTCTTTGTTACGACAGCTTAATTTTTACCCCAATTAATATAATTCCTCATTAATTCCCTAAGAGAAATCTTCCCCCAAACTGTTGCAGGGAGGCTTGGCTGCAATTCACCTTCCCATCTAGATTCAGAATGTGGACAGGCTATAGATAAGCATATTTTGTGGGAAATGTGTCACACACTATTTGCTTTTTTGTAGATCTCTGGCTACCTTCTCTCCACCCAAACCCATCTGGCTGATGTCTAACAGAAGAATGGTTGATTTTGTTCTCATCCCATCTGATGAATGGTCTGCATCAAGTCTCTTACTCTTTTCATCTAAGACAGAATAAATACCCATTTTCCTCTGTGGAGTGTTTTGTTAATTAATGTCAGTAGGGCAGAGAGTGTTCCAAAGTGGGACTATTATTGTAAGCCTCCTTTACTTCAACTGCATAAGCAATGTTGGAACTAATCACTCAAGAAGTAAAATCAGTAGGAAGTTGCCAAGAGGGTCAGGCTGTAATTAATCAATGAGGTCACTGCCAATAATAATAGTACATTCTGTTACATGTGTAACTGGATTTAGTGGATGTACCACACTCCTGAGTTACTGAAAAAAAATTCATCTCTGCCCTGGAACAGCATCTTATTGCAAAAAGCAAACAAAAAATTGTCATGCCAAAATAACAGCAAAAATGAGCAGCAATGGAAGCTAGCATTAGGAACACTGTTGTTCTAAAAAAAAATCCAAGGTGACAAACCTGACAAAAACAAGCAATGGGGAAAGGATTCCCTATTTAATAAATGGTGCTGGGAAAACTGGCTAGCCATATGTAGAAAGCTGAAACTGGATCCCTTCCTTACACCTTATACAAAAATGAATTCAAGATGGATTAAAGACTTACATGTTAGACCGAAAACCATAAAAACCCTAGAAGAAAACCTAGGCAATACCATTCAGGACATAGGCATGGGCAAGGACTTCATGTCTAAAACACCAAAAGTAATGGCAACAAAAGCCAAAATTGACAAATGGGATCTAATTAAACTAAAGAGCTTCTGCACAGCAAAAGAAACTACCATCAGAGTGAACGGGCAACCTACAGAATGGGAGAAAATTTTCGCAACCTACTCATCTGACAAAGGGCTAATATCCAGAATCTACAATGAACTCAAACAAATTTACAAGAAAAAAACAAACAACCGCATCAAAAAGTGGGTGAAGGATATGAACAGACACTTCTCAAAAGAAGACATTTATGCAACCAAAAAACACATGAAAAAATGCTCATCATCACTGGCCATCAGAGAAATGCAAATCAAAACCACAATGAGATACCATCTCACACCAGTTAGAATGGCGATCATTAAAAAGTCAGGAAACAACAGATGCTGGAGAGGATGTGGAGAAATAGGAACACTTTTACACTGTTGGTGGGACTGCAAACTAGTTCAACCATTGTGGAAGTCAGTGTGGCGATTCCTCAGGGATCAAGAACCAGAAATACCATTTGACCCAGCCATCCCATTACTGGGTATATACCCAAAGGATTATAAATCATGCAGCTATAAAGACACACGCACACGTATGTTTATTGCAGCACTATTCACAATAGCAAAGACTTGGAGCCAAGCCAAATGTCCAACAATGATAGACTGGATTAAGAAAATGTGGCACATATACACCATGGAATACTATGCAGCCATAAAAAATGATGAGCTAATGTCCTTTGTAGGGACGTGGATGAAACTGGAAACCATCATTCTCAGCAAACTATCGCAAGGACAAAAAACCAAACACCGCATGTTCTCACTCATAGGTAGGAATTGAACAATGAGAACACATGGACACAGGAAGGGGAACATCACACTCCGGGGACTGTTGTGGGGTGGGAGGAGGGGGGAGGGACAGCATTAGGAGATACATGCTAAATGACGAGTTAATGGGTGCAGCACACCAATATGGCACATGTGTACATATGTAACAAACCTGCACATTGTGCACATGTACCCTGAAACTTGAAGTATAATAATAATAAAATAAAAAAAAAGAAAGAAAAATCTATCCAAATCACCTCAAGCAAAAAAAAAAAAAAAAAAAAAAAATCCAAGGTAAATGGTAGAAAAGAGACACCACCGTTGAAAGTATGCATGCTCTCCAAGTCTGCAGCATAAACTTACTGGTAAAGGTCAGAACTTGGAGATCCTTAGACCTATACAGTCAACCTCTTGAGGATAAAGCAAGGTGGGAGGCAGACTACCTAAGGACCTGAAAGTCTTTAGAAGACTCAGAGAAGTGGTGAGGGATTTACAGCAGACTTTGAGTAAAGTGGAGGGTTATTATCACTGCTGGCCAACCTTGTTTTTATTCCACTATTAAGGAACAATGAACAAATTTGTCCTTTGTTGAGATTTGGCTTTAGATAGGTCAGGAAAAGGCTTAAAATGGGGAAAAAGTGAAATTTTGCCTCCAATTTTTGTCTTGTCCCTCAAAAACGCAAATAATTAGCAGGAAGGACCAAATGTTTCTTAAAGGAAGGAGGAACACATTCCATATTAGCTCTTTAGCACATGATTCAGGGGCCAGAGCTTACAATTCCATATACTCTGAAACCTCCCTGCGGATGAGAAATTCTATGTTCTCAAGACCCCATGGTACAGCCTGAATTCAATAAACTCATCATTCTAAAAACACAAGGAAATACTCAAACTCAAGGTTTTATTTTGTTATGCTAAATATGCTACATTATAGCCTTTTTCATGTTAAAAATAAAAAGTTAAAATGGATGGGGACATTTTAGTCTGTGCAACTATAAATAATTTGGTGACATTTATCAAAAGCCTAAAATATGTGCATTCCTTTGACCTGCAAGTCTACTTCTAGAAATTTATTCTAAGGGGAAAGTAAAAGCAGATTCGTTTACAAGAATATTGATCATAGCACCTTCTAAATAATGGTAAAAACTGTAAAACAGTCCAACAGTGGATATTTTAGGCAACAGAATAAGTAGTGCATGAGATCTACTGTAATGAAATTTCACCAATACCCAGGTTAATATGATTAAATACCTCTCTTTCTATAGATCGAGGTTTCTGTGTGAGAATACTAAATAGAATTTACTGAATTAATCTGAATTTAGGAGGACTGTAAAAGTACACAAAATTTAACATAAAATTAAAAATCCTTAAGAAATGTAATGGTATTTGGCCTTCTCTAAAAGAAAGTCAGTGAGAAGAAAATTCAGCTATAAGAAGATTCCTATAGCTACTATCTATGTAAACATACACTAATAAGAAATCTGTTATGTGGCTTTGCACATCTCATTTCTGCCATGCTTCTCACATTTGAAATTACTACAAGGCAAGAAAAGCACCTTTCCCTTAATTACCTGGACTCTATGTTCTAAAAACCTCTCCAGTTAGTATCATTCAGAAACATTATTTACTGTTCAAGAGAACAGAAGCAGTTCAGAGAAATAGGTTGCTGAAATACAGCCCATTTCTTAAAAGCATGATATTTCAATGCATGAAAATATGTTCCCCCCAAAAAGAGTAGAAAAATATTACTATTATTCAGACTCATTATTTGCAATTAACAGAGACACATTTTCATCATGATTAGTAGAGTTTAGTAATCCTTGGTTCTGGGTATTTGGCTGAATTCCAAAAATTTAAATTTATTTACAAAAAGAACTAGAGGGTAACAACTCTATTACCCTGGCCATGATTATTATTTGTTTCTTCTAGTTTTTATTTGAACATATTTTCAAACTCACAGAAAAATGGCAAGAGGTGTACCAAAGAACTCTCATATATCCTTCACTCAGAGACACCTTTTAAAATTTGACTAGTGGTCCTTTATAGTAAAACCCAACCTGAGATCATCTGTGGCATTGAGTGGGTCACAAGGCTTTAGTTTTCTTCAATCAGGAAAACAGTCTTCAGTCCTCTTTGACTTTCATGGACCTGGTATTTTTTAAGACTGCAGGCTGTGCTATAGGTATACTCATTGCTACTGAGGTGCCACTCCTCCCAGGACTTCTCACTGGGCAGAGCTATGAAATGTCTTTTATATAAATACACACAGACATGCACACACCATTGTATCTATTATATATTTATTTCTATGGCTGAATATATACTTTGAGAATATACCAATACCTCTAATTCTAACCCAGTATCACAAGAGTCAATCAAGCTTTACCTTTTCTATCTGAAACATCCTTCTCCTCTCATGGGGAAAAACATTTCCACTATTCAGTATATCACCAGTCATCTCCTGACATGACCAGCCGTTGCTCCTCTCTGTAGCTTCCTTCTTACATTTCCACTATTCAGTATATCACCAGTCATCTCCTGACACGACCAGCCCTTGCTCCTCTCTGTAGCTTCCTTCTTCCAGCTCAGACCTAACCCTACCCAGCCACCTTCTCCCTTCACATGAGACTGCTTATTTTTGACTGAAAGGAAGGAAGGAAGGAACAGAGGGAGGGAGGAAGGGAGGGAGGACAGATTGTTAGTTTTTTTTGGTAGGAATAAGTACCATGCCTTTAATGGGGGAAAAAAAACAGGAAAGAAAACAAAGGAGGAGGAGGAGAAAGAGGAAAATAACTGGGAAAAGGAGAAAAGAAATAGCAGAGAATAATGGCTAAGAGCATGGAACCTGGAATCAGACTTCCTGAGTTTGAATCCTGAAACTGTTATTAGCTATAAAAACAGCCAATTGACTTAACCTCTCTGTGCTCCTGTTTCTCCATCTTAAAACAACAATCATGTATCCATCTTAGGAGACTGCTACAGGGATTAACATGTTCATACATGTAAAGCATTTGGAGCTGCACCGGTGCTTTGTAGGAATAATTGAATGTTTACTTTCATAACTTATCTATGGAAGTTTAAAATTTCTCTTTTTAAGCTAGTACTACAAGAGATGTCTCTGATGAGACAACTATTTTAAGACACTAGTGAGCCTAGACAAACTTTTTGGCTTTTTAGGAAGATTTTCATATCTACCAATCCAGAAGAACACAATAGTGGGAAATCTGTTGTGTGGCTTTGTACATTTCATCTTTTTACCTTAAGATGTCCTGGAAAGAATGTTGATAATACAAACTACAGAAAGTGTAAAATTAAATTTACAGTCACCAATATTTGAAACAATGAAGATGAAACTTATTATCATATCCAGCCCTAACTCCTTCTTGTCCCCCAACCATTCATGTCTATACAACGTCCACATCATACGACACAATCTGGGACATCTTGGTTATCAAGAATTTGTAAATATTAATTAATTTTTCAATAACTTCATTGTCTTTGACTGCTTTAATCATTTCTATCTTTTCCCACAGGATGTTAGGTTTTTTTTTTTCTTTTAGCAGTTAGCATTTCTAAAATGAAAGCTTCTACATAAATACAAAGGGGTATCATTTTAAATTACAATTACAAATCTCTAGCTCAAATAATCTAAGTAAATTCCACAGGCTATTCAAAACACAGCTCAAGGCAAAATACTGCCAACCAGCTGAGATAATGACGTCATTTTCTACCAATCATTCTTTTTAAATTTTTCTTTCTTTTTTCAATCTTTGAAGATGTTCTTCAGCATGTTTAGAAAATGAAGTGGCCCCTGAAGAAATATTCTAGTTTATAAATAGTTACCACACAGACCTCAGTGAGGATCACAGACTATCAAAGGACTAAAATATATGCATTCCCCACTCCTTTTCTACCGTCTCCATCATCTTCTCAGTAGCCTGTTGAAGACCTGTGTTTCAACCTCCTTTTTATATTCCTGGACATAACTGTTTCAAAAATAGATGGTACTAATATGGCCACAAAGTGAAACACTAACTCAACATATGCTCTCACCTTTGGTTGTACAAATGAGTTAAGGGGCATTTGGATAATAAGATGAAAAGGGGGGAAAAAAAGCTGTCAAATATGTTTCTTTAACCTTTCAGGAGCAGAATTAGCTAAAATGCCAACTCGAAAGCTTTCTGTACCATGAAAACCACTTCAATAAATTCTATGAATTACAGATAAATCATTTTTTTAAAAAAAATGATTAAAAATATAAAGAATGGATCTTTGCAGAATTCAAGAAGCACCATTACAGTCACCATTGTTATTGCCAAAGCCAAGTCGCTGTGCCCTGGGGAGTTGATGAAGCTATGTACGAACAGCTGATGGGATGAATGGCACACCTGATCTCAAACACATATAACAGGTACAACAGTAACAGCTGTCATTATGGAGATTCAAAAAGATCCAAGACATGTTACTTCCCTTCATCTTCTCAAAAACACAGAAAGGTAGCAGTATTCAACATAATCTTTTAGACAAGGAAAAGAAGAGTTGAGTTTATGAAACCTGCCTGAGGTCACCCAGAAAGAATTCAAGCCCTGTTCTATCTAAGGACAATCTTTGCATTGCCACAGAACTTGCACTTTTCTTCATTTAGTACCAAAAGAAATTGAAGATGTCTAACCTAGATGCCCCAATCCAAATACTTCATCTGCTCCCTCTCTGGTTTTAATACACTATGTGAAACCATATTCTGCAGGTGAGTAGAGTCAGGTACCCTCATCCCTAAAATATTTTCCAATTAAAATGAAAGAACGATGCATATGTTGTACGGGAGGAAGTCGAATTTTAAATAAACAGAACATCAGCTCCACCAACATCCACCATAGTGACAATGGGGTTGTGTCCTGCGGTTGAAGGGTATAAGAGCTCCTTTTGGAGCTTTAGAGGCAGGGCTGGGTAAAGGGGGAAACTTGCGTGATGAAAATTCATCAAGAGAACTATTGGCAAAGAGAACAGCAGAGTAGGGAGCATGGCTCAGAATGGGGGGCAAGGAGGCCAAAAAACCACATCATTTATACTTTGCGGTGTTGCTAAGGTTCCTGGAGACAGATTACGTCAGGAATGTTATCTTAGGTTGCTTATATCTGAGATAATACATAGGTATCTCACTTTAAGAGACTACAGATCCATTTTCTCCCATTAGGTCTGGTTTCCACAGACCAACATGGTGCAAAGCTTTCCACCAAATCCCTGCCTTCACCCAGCAGAAAGGAGGGAAAGACAAAAGAAGGAGAAAGCTATCTTGTAAAGCTCCCTAGACTCTTCTCCTGTTCTTCATTAATAGGTAAATGAATTTCTCTATTCAAAGAGAATATTCCAAGTCCCCTCCCTTAATGAGAAACGCCTGTGTAATGCTAATTAGATCCACTAAATGCAAAGATATTTTCTTTTAGACAAGGGAGCCTGAATTAAATTCAATGTAAGAAATGAGTTTTTTTTGAAAAAAATATTCTGCAAAGTGCTAATTTAATTTTACTATAATGGTCTAATAAAGGAAACCAATATTTACAGGGGAGTATATTAAGCAAAACACAAAACTGTTAAAAGATTATTTAAAAGGTACCTTATCGCGTACAGTGTATTTTATCTTCACTGCTTCCAGTAGTACTTATAGTGACTAGGCTTTTGGCCCAGATTTTGCTTTTGTGCTCAAAAGAGGTCCATCCCTACATTAAGATAATATTCAGAGTATTGTATTTTCGAACTATTGGATAGGACTTTTATCTTAGTAGCAGCAGATCTGAAGATGACCCAGAGGCTATGTAATTCACTCCTTTAAACAGATAGAATCTAGGCTGTCCCAAAGAATGCCATGTCAAGTATGCAGCATCATACTTCACATTCACCAAGCCAGGAATAATGCTTAGAGAGCATATGCCTCTGCAGACCAGCAGATTTCATCTGAAGTCCAACTTTGGAAAAATTCTCCAATGCCTCTGAGCCTCAGTTTCCTTATCTATAAAACTCTGTATATAAGAAATACCTACCACTCAGAAATGTTATATGAAGGATTGCTAGAATTATCAAATTAAAATATAGGAGGTTCAGTTAAATTTGAATATCAGATACACAAAAATTAATTTTTAGGATAATATTTTAGGATATTACAGGACGTATTATTTGCATCCTATATTTTATCTAGCAGTGTCAGAGGTGGGTGAATCAGAGCAACTCCATCTTGAATAGGAGCTGGGTAAAATGAGGCTGAAACCTATTGGGTTGCATTCCCAGACAGTTAAAGCATTCTAAGACCCAGGATGATATAGGAGGTTGGCACAAGATACAGGTCATAAAGACCTTGCTGATAAAACAGGTTGCAGTAAAGAAGCCAGCCAAAGCCCACCAAGACCAAGATGGTGACAAGAGTGACCTCTAGTTGTCCTCACTGTTACACTCCCACCAGTGCCATGACAGTTAACAGATGCCATGACAATGTCAGGAAGTTACCCTATATGGTCTAAAAAATGGAGGCATGAATAATCCACCCCTTGTTTAGCATATCATCAGGAAATAACCATAAAAATGGGTAACCAAGAGCCCTTAGGGCTGCTCTGTCTATGAAGTAGCCACTCTCTTATTCCTTTGCTTTCTTAATAAGCTTGCTTTCACTTTACTCTATGGACTCACTCTAAATTCATTCTTGTTCAAGATCCAAGAACCCTCTCTGTGAGTCTGGATTTGGACCCCTTTCCTGAAACAGCAACACTGGTTATGTAGATTAAATAATTTATGTACAGCATTTTATATCATGCCTGGCATATACCAATATATGTATGTGTATGTATACATACACACACACACACACACACACATATGTATGTGTATGTATTTTCTGAGCAAGGTACAATGGCAAATAAGAAGTTTATGGCATAATGCCCCCGTTGGGAGACCTTTATAAGCTAACTGGTAAGATGATACACCCATTCCTAGAACAATCAGAGGATAACAATGAGTCAAGGCCAAACTCATACGTGCTGTGTGCATAAGAAGGGGTAAAAATCAGATGATCTGAACTGTCACATGAAAGCATCACAGAGAGAGTAAGTACATCTTGAAGTAGGACCCAAAGGAACTGTTACAAAAAAAAAAAATGAGAGTAAGGAGGTGGATATTCTGAATGAGGGACCATCTCAGTGTAAGCAAAACCCCAGTGGGGGATCAGTCTGAGGCTGTCATTCTCAAGAGTAAGAACAGCTTCACTGCAAGGAGGGAGCTGTTGGACAGGACACGGCAGAGAAGCTGTCTAGACAGGGTGAGAGCAAGTTATGGAAGGCTCTGGATATTGGTGTAAGAAGGTGACTTGCTACTTACACAGGGGCCATAATTCCTCTCTGTTTAAGGAGGATAGCAAAGCTCTGTAACCCTAGTAGGATCTGGAGTATGCTAGATGGGGAGGGCCAGACTTGTATTTGGGCTGTAACGAAAGCAAGGGAAGTACAGCCAAGAACCGGTTCCTGGGCAGAAGGGAAGTGGAAAACGAAGCCAACAGCTGTCCAGCTCAGGCAATGAATGATGGAATTAGCCAGAGAGGCTAAACCCAACTATGTGGAAACAAATAGGAATCTAGGAACCCCAAATCAAACTTGGGGGAATGGAATGAAACCAATGGTTGGAAAAATTTCCTGGACTGCTAAATTGTAACTCTGGTGTTTAAAGAGGGCTTCCAAAGCTTGGCAGGAAAAGGCGAAACTGCCAAGGAGGCCACGTAGACTCAGATGAGGTGACTGGGGCAGGAATTCAGCCACATATCCCCAAGAGAAGGCCAGACCTCAATGGCAAAAGTGGGGATGGCCAGAAACATTCAGTTTGAAGACATGAAACAGGACACCAACGACATGGATAAAATTGAGGCAGGAGGTGACGCCAACTTAATAGATATTTATTAAGTACCCAACATAAGCAAGATAACTAGGCTTTGCAGAGAAGACAAGAATAAGACATCAACATCTTCAAAGTGCTTCTGATCAAAAGGAGAAGGATTAAAGATAAGACAGAGAACCAAAACATCAGCCAGATTCTGATAAGTGACAACAAGAGGGCACTAGCAAGCTGACATGGGTGTGGCTCAGGTGGACAGCTATCTTACCAAATTGTGGGTGAGGATGGGATTGGAGAAAGATTTTCTGAGTTGGAGCTCAAATATGGGTAGGACTTTTGACAGGCACAGCTAGTGTTAGGGGAAGAACATTTCAAACATAGGTAATGTCAAAAAATCATGGTAGCATCACTAGACAAAGTGGGACATTGGGTATCACATTTGGTCCAGTATATATTGAGGCATCTAAGTAAGGATGCTCTGGAGTTGACTAGAAAAGCAAAACTGGGGTTAAAATGAAGAGTAAGAACTTCAATAAGAGATATGAGGCATTATTCATTCTCACCTATTCTTTTCCTTAACACCAACAAAAACTTACATTTTCAAATATTTTCCATGCTAATTTAACAAAAATAACAAAGGCAAGATTATAAGCTGGGATGCTTTACATGCCTTAAACAATTCATGCAGTCATTGAGCATATAATGTACCCTGAATAACTGTGTTTATGTAATATTCTAGCCTATGCCAAATTATTAGTTTACCCTATTGATGTGTTTAAAGCATATTAATCATTTTTAAATATTCAGAGATTATATAATTACTGCATTTTATAAGCTTTTGATAATTTTTAAAGGAGGCATTCAATTATCTTTACCATTTGGGGTGCACAGGTGTTTCATAAGGTGCTACAGTGTGGCTAATCCTACAACCTCTAATATTTTGTCATAACAGGTGCTGATTATAGGGAGATTTCTCTGATGTCAATGCTAAGGTAGCCAGAATTCTGGAGCTATGAAAAACAGTAATGGTATTTTTTTTCTTTAAAGTGGAACATGAGCCTATTAATATGCCCAGTAGCATTTGATTGGGGTCCTGAAATAAAGGAGCCCTTCTAGTGATAGACTTCACATATTGAAGTACTCTGTCCCCAAATTTAATTATCTTAGGGCATAACTACAATATATGATAGAATGTACCTTTTATCCACAGCCTCCAGCAATTTGCTGAGATGGAAAGGTGGCCTATTATTGAATATATCTCCAGAAAAAAAGAGATTTCATAAATTTAATCAATAGTACATTCCAGTAGCTTACAACTCTCAGAAGCATCACGGTCTCCCTTGGGCACTACTTATAATCCTCTGGTCATAATTTAAACCAATTTCTTTTCATTCTATCCTCTGGTTGCCATCTGCCTCCCATATTTCTCTCTTCCTTCAGCTTTATCTTCTACTTTATTTTGTCCCTTCAACCTTTCCTTAACAGGTTCTGCTTCCTAATTCTTGAATCATTTTCACCGGTCCATTCCTGGACTTTTCCAAATATTTCATTTGTTGTAGGATCCTGACGTAGCAGTTTAATAAGAACCGACCACTGATCTTTTATGCTACAAATTTTACTTTTAGATTAATCTGGATTTTAGCTTACAACACAATTAATGGAACTATAGATACCCATCTTGTTTTTCATAATGAACTGTCTTAGTGAAACTTAGAAATGTCCTTATAAGTAATACCATTGCAGTCACCAAGATAACAACTGTTTTTATTTTCATCAGTTTTTCATTCCTTTCAACTCCTCTGTCAAAGCCACATACTTAATTACCTTTCCAGCATTTTTTTATGATATATTAGACGATCATGGGGGAAAATGTTATTTTGCCATGTACTTTTCTTCTGAAGACCATAAAGCTTCTCTCATAAGTGATCTAATGTGTCCCTAAAACACTCATCTCTGAGAGATGGAAGGTTTTATTACCCCTTATTTTATAAACAGGGAGAGTGAGGCCTAGGAAGATTATATGATTCAGGTGATTCAGGGACTAGCAATGGGATGCTTTTTCCACGCTCTTCACTGCCTAATGCAGCTGGAAGATAGCACTGTTTAATAATTCTTTCAAATTTGCAGTCCATTATCAAAAGGGAAATCTTTTTGGCAGATCTATGTTGTGGGCAACAAGACACAGTGGAATGCCCACGTGGTACACAGTCTGAAGACACAGGTTACCACTTCTTAGATATGTGACTTCTGGTGGATTACTTATGCTCTCTATGTTTTTGTTTGGTAAAATGATCAGGATAACAATACATGACCCACAGGGTCAATAGGTAGTACACTAGTGTTTCCAAACTGGGTATAGGAGCTGTCACTAAAAATAAGCAAACCACCCTCAAGCCCCTGAATTTTTAATGCATTATATAATCATTTAAAATGATTTAGCACACTCACAATCTGTTAATATAGAGAACCAAGTAATCCTGTGAATATTATTAATCAGTGTTGGTCAAAATACAATTTTAAAAGATCTTTAACATTTAAAACTCAAATTGTTACTTTCTGGAACTATTTCAGTATTTCTTTAAAAATTTAGTAGCCTGCACGTATTTTCTAAACACAACATGTAGAGTTTACATACTAGCTACGCGTCCCGTCATACTGTGCATACTATAGGAACACTATAAATATTTGTTGACTTATTTCTAATGTATATCAGTTGTAAGTGATTCACTTTTCAGTGTATGTATTTCCTAGTTCAGCTTTTTCTCCTCTCTCTGCATCTGTCTCTCTCTATTTTCTCTATCTCAATCTCTCTCTCCCTTTTTTCCCATGAGGCATAATAGAAAGAAATAAAACAATCAAAAATTACATATCACAAAAAGAAAAAAATTGCATATCACAAATAGATTTTTTTTTTGCTTTGGAATAGGCTATCTCCCAACACACTGCTGCCCCATAAATTTCTTTGCTGATCCCTAGGCTGCTGGCCTGTAGGAATCTCACTGACACAATATTAATTTTTTCTAATGTAGCTTTCCTTTCTTGAGGAAATTAAAAGTCTTATTGCACAGTAAGGTGACTGCTGTTAATAATATATTGTATATTTGAAAATAGCTAAAAGAGATTATTTTCAATGTTTTCCCATAAATAAATGATAAACATTTGGGGTAATGTGTATGCTAATTACCCTGATTTGATCATTCCACAATGTATACATGGATTAAAACAACATATTGTACCCCATAAATATATACAATTATTATTTGTCAATTAAAAATAATACTTAAAAAGAAAAAATTGGCTGAGTGTGGTGGCTCACACCTGTGATCTCAGCACTTTGGGAGGTGAGGCGGGTGGATTACCTGAGGTCAGGAGTTTGAGATCAGCCTGGTCAAAATGGTGAAACCCCATCTCTACTAAAAATGCAAAAATTAACGGGGCATGTTGGCAACTGCCTGTAATCCCAGCTACTCAGGAGGCTGAGGTGGGAGAATCGCTTGAACCCAGGAGGCGGAGGTTGCAGTGAGCCAAGATCATGTCACTGCACTCCAGCCTGGGCAACAGAGCAAGACTCCATCTCAAAAATAAATAAATAAATAAATAAACAAAAATAAAAAATAAAAACAAGGTAATGCCTGACACATAATATATTTTCAATATATACTAAATGAATGAATGAATGAATGAATGATTTGAATGTCTATTTTGTGGTATAATAGTCTATGATTCAAATATATACAGAAAAATAAACGGTGTACAGCATAGTGAACCTTAAATATAACGTCTTACTCCTTGGCCTGTATGCTGTAATGTTCTTGGCATCTAGCTCGCTTATGTGATTATATATTGATATTTTAAAAAATAGCTTCAGTGTACAAGTATACTGCTTTAATCTCTTGTTTGTAGTTATAAAAAGCAAATCTAAGCTAAAGAAGAAAGTTTTTCTGTTTTTTCCTTTTGTAAAGACATCTCTTTTTCTACCATGTGCAGCAAGGTGGAATCCTCCTTTCTATCTTTCTCCCTTCTCCATGTGACAAAGCTCCACTGATTGGAACCTTTGCCTTTAAGTTACTGCTGGCTTTCAGAGGAGGTATTCCACAGAGTATGTAAACACTGTGCTTTGCTCAAATCGGTAATTGTTAGCATTTTATCACAGACGCTAGAATTTGAATCGATTATCCAAATGGTAGGAAAGTGTTCCAAGGACTGTACTTACTAAAGTAAGAACAGCAAACACATCCTGCTTGGGAATG
Source organism: Symphalangus syndactylus (assembly GCF_028878055.3). Lineage (NCBI taxonomy): Eukaryota > Metazoa > Chordata > Mammalia > Primates > Hylobatidae > Symphalangus > Symphalangus syndactylus. The sequence continues at coordinate 78,760,508 of NC_072428.2, read as the reverse complement.
AACATGATCCATAACACAGAAACATTAACTCTCCTCTTGGACTGAAGGTTTATCAATTTACTTGTGATGTAATCCACCTGTTTGTAAAAATGTCCCAAAGACCTCACTGCAAGATGCTATTTAATGGCACAGTCAAGGTCATGTTAAGGTTGAGATCAACAAGTAATTAAAACCCAACCAAGTAACTAAATATTCCCTAGAAGTTAACTTTGGGGAGGCCCCTAATCACCAGAGAAAATGAATGCAGCTTGGTGACAAAGCTGGCACCTACACAGAGACTGCTCCTGCTTCGAGTTTAGCCTTCATGGACCTGAAGTCCTCCCTTAAGACACTATTCTTAAAATGTGCATCTGTTTCAGAATCCAGTCCCAGGCCCCAGCAATTGCCTACACTGGCAGAGATTATACTTCAGATCAGCAGAGCACACATTTTTAAACTCCCAATTTATAATTCATTATATGACAGCTAATTATTAGATCAAAGTAATTAGTATGTAAACCTCAAACTAAGTATGGCACATTTGAATACAACTTAAAAGGCAAGGTCTCTGATACTTTTAAATAACCTTCTTTTATTCCAAGCTCCACCTTTCCATTCCTAGTCTCAAAAAATAGAAAACAGTCCCGAAGAGAAGCCTTCTTCCTTCTGCCTATTAACTTATTTAGATTGAAAACAATTTGTAAAAAAATACACAAAAAAAAGACCCCCTCTCAGGGAAGAGGGAGGGGAAGAAGGAAAGAGGTATATATTTATTCACGTTATCACTCCAGTTAGAAGTGTCAAGTGTGGAGTTCATATATATGCTTATCACTAAATTATAACGACAAATCCATGAAGTAACTATTATCAGCCCCATTTTACAGATAAGGAAACTGAGGCTTAAAGGAAATGTTAACATTGTGAAAGGGTGAACTTCTCCACACACACAAAACAATTCTTTTACAAGGTTTTTAGAGAGGATTTATATACTTTGTACTTAGATAATGAAGTTGAAGTTATAAAAGACCTAATACAGAAAAAATTTTAATACAAATTTGATTCATCTTATACATTTAACTAACACTCATATACAGTGTATTATTATTGTTGTGGTTTCCGGGAAATCATTTACAATCAATTCATGTCATTACCTGAGAAGCAGAAGAAAACAACTGGGGACAGGGGGTGGTGGGCATTGCATAGGAAGCCAAGAGAACCGTATTGATTTTATATCTTTAGTGAGCCAGATAATGGGTTGGCGTCTACCTACATTAGTTCAATAATCCTTACATCACCTGTACTTAGTCTTATGCATTGTTCGCCCAAATTCATGAAATACCTAAAAGATATTAGTGAAACAACAGGACAACTAACTAATAAATGGAAAAAAAATCAAGGTAAAGGGGAAATAACAAGGACAGTAATTTTTAAAAAGTCAGCCATAAGGCATAATAATGTTTTGTGTGGCTGGGCGCTTGAGCTCTGATGCCATCAGACCCGAATCTAAGTGCAGGCTAGCAGCTTTTAATTCCTATTCCTTAATAATGCTGGAATCTTGAGTTAATGAGGGAAACACTGGAAGCCTCAGTTTACTTATGTGCAAAGTGCAGATAATGACAGCATCATTACCCCTATCACAGGGTTGCTATAAGGTACGCAGCCAAAAATATATATTAAATACTTGGCACAGTGCCTGCAGTGCAGGAATGCTCCACAAATATTAGCCATCAATACTAAAAATAGCAATCAATACATAGTCCATGAAGATGAGTGTCAAAGGTCCAGAACGTTTACTAGAAGCTCACCATGATTTGGCTCCACCTCACACCCGTTAAGAGCCAAAACGATGTTTCCTAATTGACAGGTTGTATCAGAAGAAAACGAAGCAACCACTGAAGAGAAATATAGTTGCTTCCTCCCGTTATGGGGACTGGTGAGCACATTTCCCATAGTGATTCATATTATTTCCCATTTTATCAATGAAGAAATGGAAGTCCTGCATAGTTAAGCCCCAGGTTCAGAGGCACACAGCAGAGGCCACGCAGGACACAGGGCTCCCTCCACTTGAGTCTGCTGCCAGGTTAAGGCGTTTGGAGCCACAGAAAGATTTGGAGGGGGTGAATTCACGGAGAAGATACTTCTATCATCTCTGGCAGGCACGATGGACATATTTCAGTCTCTTGTATGTTTGGTGTGGGGTTGGGGAGTTTAAGGTGGGATTTTTATTTCCTGAAGCTATTGCTATAGTATTTTCACAGACATTTGTATTTAATTTTGTCCACCAAAGACCATAACGCTTCTAAACAGATGTGGGGGGCTGACTGTGACAAGCAGCTTCATCCATGGTTACACTATTTTCAACCAGCATGAAGACATAAATCAAATTTCTCTTCCCTCTTGAGGCCCTTGTGATGTTTCGATGCATGTCAGCCTTGAGAAAATATGTGTTTGCTCTTTTATTAAATTTGCCTTCAGAGGAACATGCCAGTTATAAGTTGTGGCTGAATGGAGAACCTTCATTTAGGTGATTTCAATTTTCTTTATTCATTTTTTTAAATTGACCAATGTATTAGTTTCCTGGGGCTGCCATTACAAATTACCACAAACCAAGTGGCTTAAAACAACATAAATTTTTCCTCACAATTCTGGAGGCCAGAAGCCCAAAACCAAGTTGTTGGCAGGTTTGGTTCTCTCTGGAGGCTCTGAGGGAGAATCTGTCCCACGACTCTCTCCTACCTTCGGGCAGTTGCTGGCTACCCTTGGAATTCTGTGGCTTGGGGCTGCATAGCTCTAACCTCTGCCTCTATCTTCACATGGCCTTCTCCTCTCTGTGTATCTCTATGTCTTCTCTTTTTCTGTCCCTTATAAGGACACTCATCATTAGATTTACAACCCATCTTAAATCAAAGATGATATCATCTTAAGATCATTAGCTTAATTACATCTGCAAAGACCCTAATTCCAAATAAGGTTACATTCTCAGGCACCAGGAGTTGAAGCTTGGACATATCTTTTTGAAGCCACTATTCAGCCCACTACAACCAGTAATGACTGTTTTGTTTGTGTTCACATCCAATAAAACAGAAAGCAGAGGGATGTTACTAGGGGCCACCAAGAGTGTTCCTGCTGGGATGTGGGGTGATCTCTTCAAGGGGCCTCCATAATTCCCAACCAGCATAGCCATCCTCAGGGAGCCAGGAAAGAGAGGCAGGGTTAGTCACTCCTTCAGGGTCATCCCACGGCACACCTATTTAAGTATTTATTACCCAAGATGGTAATTTAAATGATGCTTCCCCACTAGTATGTTGGCTTATGAGAAATGGGCATCCTTTTTCATTGCTGTCCTGATAGCACCTGCATAAGTCCTAAAACACAGTAATTTGTTAAATTAACACAGTTGAAGTTGCAGGTAAAGTGGAGAAAAATTAAAGAAAATAGAACAGGAGATAGAAGATAAAATGGCTTCCTTCAATTTTGTACAATTAATCATTGTTGCCTAAATCAAGCCATGGCATTTCTCAATTTTGACATGGATATATTTCTAATAATCTGCCTTTTCTTTTTCACTTGAATTCTAGGCACCATCTTCTCATGGGCTCAATTTTTTAAATTTGGTTAGCAAGATACTGCATGTTTTCAGTTACCTCATGAGGAAATCAAATGCTTAAATTATAAGTACTAAAAATTCAATGTATATTATGGAAGATGAAGGATTCTGTTGTCATGGTAACCCAATAGGCTGAACAAGGACAACTTACCCATTCAGCAGTTAGCTATTTCAATGAGTAGTTAACTAGTTGAAAGCACCTCAATGTACACAGTCATTTTAATTCTTTCATTCCTGTGAGATTGTTAATTTGTATACCTCACCTGATGTGTTAGTGATTATAATAATGCATTGCTACATGCGATCTTCCATTTCACTCTATCATTAAGGTTGCAATATTGACAGCTTTTTTTAAGCGTGGGCAGATATTAAAAACCTACTCTAGTTGCACAGAGAGCAGCATTCTTTAAAACATCCCTTGATATTTAGTGTGTGGGTGAGAAAATATCCAACTATCCATAGTGTTTATTTCACTTGATTTTCATCATCACATGTTCAGGGTTATCATTTCATCCTGACTGACTTCAGGCTGGATCTCATCTCAGAATCTATCAGCTTTTGTACATAAAAATTACCCATAAAATTTGATGATAGAATGATACTGTAACCTAAGTAAATAATACATATCTTGAAAATAATAGGTACCCCAGTGAGATCACTCAATTGGATTTGTCATTCGATGTCTTTTAGGGGCACAGCATTTCACCATAAGGTACACTGGATGGTGAGCCCCACAAGGGCAGGGGCCATCTCTTTTTCGCACTCACAGGAATCTCCAGTGCCAGGCACATGGAGCACTCAGCTGCCAGCATCCAAATGAACAACAGAGTATATGGTAAGGCAACTCTCAGGGCTGTAAGAGACATACCTCAATTTAAGGGTGAGGCTTCAAGCTCCCTTTCTATCCCCAAATATGGGACAGTGAAATGTTAAAGTTCTCTGATGTTTTCAGAAGTGCAAAAATGCTACATCCCTGAATGCCCTTGCATAGGCACCCAAGAAGAAAGCTAAGAAAAAAACAGGATAGTGAGTAAAGAAAGAAATCAAATGCATGTGTCTTTATAGCAGCATGATTTATAGTCCTTTGGGTATATACCCAGTAATGGGATGGCTGGGTCAAATGGTATTTCTAGTTCTAGATCCCTGAGGAATCGCCACACTGATTTCCAAAATGGTTGAACTAGTTTACAGTCCCACCAACAGTGTAAAAGTGTTCCTATTTCTCCACATCCTCTCCAGCATCTGTTGTTTCCTGACTTTTTAATGATGGCCATTCTCACTGGTGTGAGATGGTATCTCACTGTGGTTTTGATTTGCATTTCTCTGATGGCCAGTGATGATGAGCATTTTTTCATGTGTTTTTTGGCTGCATAAATGTCTTCTTTTGAGAAGTGTCTGTTCATGTCCTTTGCCCACTTTTTGATGGGGTTGTTTTTTTCTTGTAAATTTGTTTGAGTTCATTGTAGATTCTGGATATTAGCCCTTTGTCAGATGAGTAGGTTGCAAAAATTTTCTCCCATTCTGTAGGTTGCCTGTTCACTCTGATGGTAGTTTCTTTTGCTGTGCAGAAGCTCTTTAGTTTAATTAGATCCCATTTGTCAATTTTGGCTTTTGTTGCCATTGCTTTTGGTGTTTTAGACATGAAGTCCTTGCCCACGCCTATGTCCTGAATGGTATTGCCTAGGTTTTCTTGTAGGATTTTAATGGTTTTAGCTCTAACATGTAAGTCTTTAATCCATCTTGAATTAATTTTTCTATAAGGTGTAAGGAAGGGATCCAGTTGCAGCTTTCTCCATATGGCTAGCCAGTTTTCCCAGCACCATTTATTAAATAGGGACTCCTTTCCCCATTGCTTGTTTTTGTCAGGTTTGTCAAAGATCAGATAGTTGTAGATATGCAGCATCATTTCTGAGGGCTCTGTTCTGTTCCATTGATCTATGTCTCTGTTGTGGTACCAGTACCATGCTGTTTTGGTTACTGTAGCCTTGTAGTATAGTTTGAAGTCAGGTAGCGTGTTGCCTCCAGCTTTGTTCTTTTGGCTTAGGATTGACTTGGTGATGCGGGCTCTTTTTTGGTTCCATATGAACTTTAGAGTAGTTTGTTCCAATTCTGTGAAGAAAGTCATTGGTAGCTTGATGGGGATGTCATTGAATCTATAAATTACCTTGGGCAGTATGGCCGTTTTCACGATATTGATTCTTCCAACCCATGAGCATGGAATGTTCTTCCATTTGTTTGTATCCTCTTTTATTTCATTGAGCAGTGGTTTGTAGTTCTCCTTGAAGAGGTCCTTCACATCCCTTGTAAGCTGGATTCCTAGGTATTTTATTCTCTTTGAAGCAATTGTGAATGGGAGTTCACTCATGATTTGGCTGTTTGTCTGTGACTGGTGAAGAATGCTTGTGATTTTTGTACATTGATTTTGTATCCTGAGACTTTGCTGAAATTGCTAATCAGCTTGAGGAGATTTTGGGCTGAGACAATGGGGTTTTCTAGATATACAATCATGTTATCTGCAAACAGGGACAATTTGACTTCCCTTTTCCTAATTGAATACCCTTTATTTCCTTCTCCTGCCTGATTGCCCTGGCCAGAACTTCCAGCACTATGTTGAATAGGAGTGGTGAGAGAGGGCATCCCTGTCTTGTGCCAGTTTTCAAAGGGAATGCTTCCAGTTTTTGCCCATTCAGTATGATATTGGCTGTGGGTCTGTCATAGATAGCTCTTATTATTTTGAGATACGTCCCATCAATACCTAATTTATTGAGAGTTTCTAGCATGAAGGGTTGTTGAATTTTGTCAAAGGCCTTTTCTGCATCTATTGAGATAATCATGTGGTTTTTGTCTTTGGTTCTGTTTATATGCTGGATTACATGGGAATTGAACAATGAGAACTCATGGACACAGGAAGGGGAACATCACACTCCAGGGACTGTTGTGGGGTGGGGGGAGGGGGGAGGGACAGCATTAGGAGATATACCTAATGCTAAATGACGAGTTAATGGGTGCAGCAAACCAACATGGCACATGGATACATATGTAACAAACCTGCACATTGTGCACATGCACCCTAAAACCTAAAGTATAATAATAAAAAAATAAAAAAATAAAAAATAAAAAAAGAGATTTAATAACAAATTAACATTTCTTTTAAATAAAAAAAATCATACCCTCAAAAAAAAAGAAATCAAATGCAGAAGGAAGTCAAAATTGGGAAGGAGCCACAAAGGAAAAGGGAGATGTAGATAAAGAAAACTAAGAACCAGAAAAGAAGAGCTAAGTGGTAAGCTTGCTCATTTGTTCCTTCGTTCCTTCGTTCAGTAAATATGTGTTTACTGAGATGCAGAGAGAGAAACACAGATACAGAGAAAGAAGAAACGTGAGTGGCTATGCGAGTCTTACCAGACCTAGGCAAAAGACACATAAGTGAGTATTCAACAGAATCACATACCCAAATTTTAGGCCAAAGATGATATTTCACAAAATGTGTACTAAGTCATAGTAAAAACTGCAAAGAGAAGTGAGGTGCTAATGGATGGTGGTGAAAGTCACTCTATGAAAAAGTGACCTTTCCAGCTGGGGCTAACAGGCTGAATTGTGCTCCACTAGGGCAATAAGGATCCTGATGACTGTTGGGTGTGAGGTGTAGGTCCTGTGGTGGTAGCTGCTGCTTGTCACTAATTCTGAGGCCAGCAGGCATCCTTTGCCCACCCTTCCTTCACCCCTAGCTGCCTGTGCCCCAGCATGGAGTAGTATGGGCTAGGGAGAGAACATGCCATCCTTAAGAAGCAGGGAAAGGAATCCTACCAGAGCCTCACTCTAACCATACGTATCTTGTCCATCCAGTTCCCTTTTCTATGCTCCCATTCCTTACCTCTTTCCCCCAATTCATTCTTCACATTTAGGCTCTCTTTAGGATCTCTAAAATGATCATGATATTTCTAGACAAAGAGTTTTAGAAAAAGACTAAGAAAAGGTTTGGATTTTTAAATTTTTTGTTTGTTTTTGATTTTTAATCTTAGGATCCAGAACGGTCTCTGGTACAGAATAATCATAAAATGGTAATCAATAACTTTTACTGAACACTCATTAGATGACAGGCATTTCATCCCCACAGCAACTCCATGGGGCAACATGTTCTTACACATGTTTACTGAAGGAAGGAATGAAGGAACAAATGAACAAGCTTCCACACTTTGACACTGAAATCATATCTTGCTCATAGTTTAGTTCCACAAGCTATTAGGCAATGAGAATCTTGAGAAATCCTGAAAATGACTGATTCTTTGTGGTCAAACAGTGTGCAAACAGATAGGGATGGTGCCTTTTTCAATCTGAGGCATGAAAAATGCTATATAGAGCTTGCTCTTAGCAAATATCCCTTGAAGGCTGGCAATGTAAATTAAGCTGTGCATTTATTTAATATATGGAATTATTTGCACATAAATACCCAAATCTTACCTATAGGTTTTCTTTAGAATATTGTGATGGGTAAAATCAGTATAAATGGAACAAGAGTGGTTAAGGATGGATGGCTGTTGAAACTGGAGGATGGGTATACAAGGGCCCATTCCACTGTTCTCTTCCCTTGTGCATATGTTCACACATTTTCATAATCAAAACTTCACGAAAATTTCTCAAGGTAACGTCATTAATGATTATCCAACACCATGCTTAGATCCTGTCTCACACACAATCCTTCATTGGACATTTGATGAGAACTTCATGTGTGCTGAATCTGCTTTATGTGCAAGTACAAGATGACCAAGGACTGGCTTGTCTTCAGGAGTCTCACAGTCTAGAGGAGAGATACAAAGTTTGAATCTCTTATTACCACTTGGCAGACACTGGAAAGCACTGTGAGGGAATGAGGCTTAGGAGTGAATTCAACTTAAATCAATTATAGTTTTCCAGACTTGCCAATTGCTGCATACTCACCGTGTTCTTTACTCAACAGCCATCGCTCGATTTTACTACATGGCACGAAAATGACTGTCAAATAAACACTGACCTAAGTTCTCATCACCAACCAAAATTGTGGATTTCAGAGACCCTGCTGTCAGAGACAATGAAAGAATACATACGGTCAGACAAAAGAGAGCCATAACGCATCACAGGCTGACAAGGAGGCCTGTGGTGAGATGAAGCGCTCAAAGTCATAGCTCCAGAGAGCAAGAGCTGTTGGAAATCACTTTTCCAACCAATTACTGAGATAAGCCACTGAGATGGTGGAGGCTTGCAATTCCCACTGCATACAGCAAGCTCCTAATGAAGGCAGCAGCATCTTAGCTCTATTAAATATGCAAAATGATACAAGTAAAGGGGGGGACTTTAATCCAGTGGGGTTCCCACTACATTTCTCATGAATACGGTGGAATATATAGCAAAGTTAACAATTTCTCTTGGAGAAAACAACAATAGAAAGAACAAGAACAAAAATTACATGAGTGCCAGTGTTTCTGCTCAATTTCCCACCAGTACAACTGGAAATTTACCAAACTCACCGATTTCTCTTGGGAAAACTGAGGCAATAGTGTTTTTGAGGCCTTGTTCTCAACTTTCATTACTTTTCTTTCTGAGTTAACATTCCTTCCCTCTATCCCCCTCATCAGGCTTCCTCAAAACAAACAAAAGCCTGATATGTCATTTATACTTTGGCCAAAGGCTATGCATACTTATGTGTGATTGCATAGACTTTGCATTTAAATAACAGTAGCTAGCATTTATTGAATGTTCTGAGGGCTTTACATGCACTTTCACATCACTCCCACCTCACAGCAATGCTATAACATAGGTATGCCTGTTATGTTCATTTTACAGAGAAGGAAATGAAGGCACAAAGAGGTTAAGTAACATAAGATCACGGAGCTAGCATGCAATAGAGCAGTGATTGCTCCAGGCTGACTGACACATGGTCTCAGCCACTGGACTATACTGAAGTCATGAGAAGCTTCTACTTGCAAACAGAGGGCTTGGAAATATGCACAGTGAAGTTCAGTTATGTGACAGCTGACTGGGAGAGACCTTTCAACCCCCCAAAATTAAGCTATATCTAAAATTCCTCCCAAAGTAAAACTGCCTTCGTTTTCATGAGGATAGGTTTGTGTTACCAGTTTGCAGTCTAGTGAGGGGAAGAGAGAGGTAAAGATAATTAAAATACAGTGACCTGAGGGTTGACAGGTACCCACATGAATATACCACCTGAGGTCAGAGCACACTGCAAGTACATGTCTGGAAACATCCGGGAAGACTGCAGAGGGGAAGATCTTTCAGCAGAGTTTTGAAGGACGAGTTGGAAATTGTTAGATAAATAGGGTGAAGATGACATTCAAGACACGTACAATTGTGAAAAAGGAGTTAACAAGACTAGCAAAGCAGGCAGGAGGCAGAGAGTGAATATCTTGCATGCCAGGTGAAGGAGTATGGACTTTATTCTGTTAGCAATGGAATGACATTCAAGGGTTTGAAGGACTACATTATAATCAGCCTAATCAAAATGTTCTAAACGTTGCCTGAGATTTTCTTACAGTTTTGTGTACCAGGGTCTAAGAGGAACAAATTTCATGTTCTTTCCACCGCTAGCATCAATCCCCATGAGGCAATGTCATACACAAATGATTTTTCCTTACTATAAGTTATACACACAATATAAAAATGTACTCACTAGTCTACTTCCCACTATCTCATCATGCCTTTGGGATACTGCAAATATTGCACCTGGTAGGTCACTATCTAATTCATGGATAAAGGGACAATGTCCATGTTAATATGCATATTAATATCAGTGACATTTAAATTCTTCTTATCTTGGGGGAACTTAAACGTATTTAGAAATTGCAAAATGCATTGTGATTGCCTCCACTCTGCTGATTCTCTGCTAACAGGTTGATTTGCATAATGACAGAGACCCTACTGATTTGTTCCTTGGTATATTCTCAGTGCCTAGAACAGTGTCAGGTGGCCTAGGAGACATTCAATAAATATTTGTGGATTGACTGAATGGCATGAATTTTCAGCTGGGTTTCGAAGTAGGATAAGTCGAGAGAAATTCAGTCTCAATAATTTATTGAATTTGTCAGTTAAAATGAGTAGTTTATCATGATGCCTATCCACGTTCATATCTCTTGACTGAAACTTAAAGAACACTGATAATTTTTATTACTATTAGTAGTAATAACAATAATATATTTTAGTAACCTGGTAGTGTCTGAAGTTGACTAATATAAATCTATGTTTCAGTCAATCACAAAATATTGGGGGAATGGCTGCTCAAAATGTTTTACTTATAAGAGTACATGATCAAAAGGTTGGAAGGCCACTGTGTTAGTCAATCATTAGCATTACTTACAGTCCCTCCTTCTTACTCACATATTTGCTATTGCTTATATATAGTCTATATTATGCACAGAGAATTATTTTTATATTCAGATAATGAAGTAGCTACCCAGAAGCCAATTAGAAAATATTTTCTGAGCAATTACTCCACAGATGATACTGGACTTGGAAGAGAAGAATCCATGGGTACAACGTAGCAAAGAAATAACAGGCAGAAGCCACATTCTCCAGCTCTTTCTAAATTTGGCCCCAAATTCAAAGCTGTTCATAAAAATTTTTTCAATTCATATGTAATATAGCACTGCATGATGGTTAATTTTATGCATCAACTTGAGTGGGCTAAAGAGTGCCCAGATAGCTGGTAAAAACATTATTTCTGGGTGTGTCTGTGAGGGTGTTTCTAGAAGAGATTAGCATTTTAATTAGTAGACTGAATAATAATCCGCCCTCACCTGTGTGGGTGGACAGCATCCAATCTGTTGAGGGCCAGATAGAACAAAAATCCAGGCAAATTTTCTCTCACTCTATTTTCTTTAACTGAAACATCAACATCTTCTCCTATCCTTAGACATCAGAGTTTATGGTTCTTGGGCCTTCAAACTCCAGGAGTTACAACAGAGTCCCTTATGCCCCTGCCCTTCACCCTCTAGTTCTTAGGCCTTCTGACTCTAACTGAATTACACCATCAGCTTTCCTGGTTTTCCAGCTTGCAGATAGCATATCATGGGACTTCTTTTCCTCCATCATTGTGTGAGCCAATTCCCATAATAAATCTCCTCATATATATATTATTCATTCTGTTTCTCTGGAGAACCCTGACCTATACACATTGTGAGATAGTATATCCACTTTACAGGTAAGAAGACTGAGGCTCAGCAAGGTTAAGAAATTTACATCAGAGTAACTAGGAGAACATGAAATAAAATCAGTACATATTTATCTTGGCCTTCTATATGCAAGGGGTTATTCTGGAAAATATGTGAGATACAGAATGTAGAGAAAGAGAGAGAGAAGATAGGATAGCTTCCATAAGGAATTTCCCATTCTATATGGTAGGAAGTATTGTATATGATACAAATAGGAGGTATTGTATATGAATATAAATATAAACCGCATATGAATATAAACACCCAAGTACTGATTCATATATGTGAAAACTGAATGTTTGTTACTGAAGGGCTTAAAAGTGATAATCAGAGTTAAGGAAAGTCAGGAAAGGGCTTAGTGAATACTACCTGTGGAGAGGTGAAACCATCCAGAAAACAGCAAAGAGGTAGAAAGTAACAATGACCCTAGGCAGGGAATTTAATTACCCACTTTAATGAATAAATGTAGACACAAATACTCTTACCTCATGAGCAGGAGACGTTCTTATTTATTGTTTAAAATTATCAAAATAGTAGGCCAGGCATGGTGGTTCACGCCTGTAATCCCAGCACTTTGGGAGGCTGAAATGGGTGGATCACTTGAGGCCAGGTGTTCGAGACCAGCGTGGCCAACATGGTGAAACCCTGTCTCTACTAAAAATATAAAAATTAGCTGGGTGTGGTGGTGCACACCTGTAATCCCAGATACTTGGGAGGCTGAGGCAGGAGAATTGCTTGAACCCTGGAGGTGGAGGCTGCAGTGAGCCAAGATTGTGCCACTGTACTCCAGCCTGGGGGACAGAGTGAGACTCCGTCTCAAAAATAAATAAAAAAATAAATAAATGAATAAATAAATAGATAATAAAAGAATCAAAATGTTGATGTCAATTTGAAACAAACCAATATTCCCTCTGAGAAAACGAAAGAAAGAAGTCACAAGAAGTACGAGAGACAAGATTTTTTATGGGGTTAAAGTCCTATATGTAAAGAAATATATTTCAGTACTCTCAAGTATTTTCAAATGCTTAGACTTTTATGGGAATTTTATGAATATTAAACAAATAATTGACTTCTCTTTGTACAAATGTCACATTTTCCTTCAAACAGCTCTCAGAACATTATTAATACATAAGGTAGGTAAGCGTCATAATGGCAGCATTTTGAGTAAACACACACACACACACACACACACACACAAAGTAGAAGGATCTGAAAGACTGTCAATACTGAAGGAATAGCTATAAAAGTGTCAGCCATGGTATATTCACTAGGGTACTGTGGTGACAAAAATGTCTGTGAAATCTGGAGAATTTTCCTTGCAAGTGCCCCAGACAGGCTATTAAGTAACTGAAAATTTTCTTTCCCACAGATAAGTGCTGCCTAACCAGCCTCAAACCACCTTTTAAACATTCTGTCAAAAAAGTTGTTAATATAAGAGAGTAGCACATTGACAGGTATTCTTCCTCTTCTAAAAGCTTCTTTTGGCATTTTTAAAGTATGAAAAGTTTTTGCAGTAAATACTCTGGTATTTCTGCAGAAATACTTTTATAAGGCCAATTAGAGGGAACAATGGAATAACAGAAAAGAAGTGTAAGGATCAGATAAAACACAGAAGCTGAAATATCTGACTCATTCATAAACTGACCAATGAATAACAACAAAGTTCCAACCAGAGATCTGCCAGCACCTACAGTGAACAAAAATGATGTCTGATGAGCAGAATGAGGTATTTAGAAAGCCCAACACTAAAACTGAATGACAGAAATTTTTGTGATCATACACAGCATAAACTGAGTCTTTCTCTTTTTATTGTTTTAGATTAAATAGCCATGTGATCAAATTCCAAGATTCTACCACCAGAGAATATGCCCATATAAAGAAAAATATATCTTAGAACAACAAAAGTAAGAAGGAAAACACATGGGTAAATTTTTGTGACCTTGGATTTCGCAATGGGCTGTCAAATGCAAAAGCAAAATCACAAGCAATACAAATGAAAAAAAAACTAGACTTTATTAAAATTAAAATGAAAACCCCTTGTTCTTCAAATGCCCCTATCAAGAAAGTAAAAGACAAGCCAAATATTTGCAAATCATATATCTGACACAGGTCTTCTATCTAGTACATATAAATAACTATTACAACTCACTATGAAGAAAAATAGCTCAATTTTAAAGTACTTAAATAGATATTTCTCCAAAGAAGACACACCAATGGCCTAAGAAGAACATGAGATGTTCAGCATCATTGGCCATTAGGCAAATGTAAATCAAAATCACAGTAAGATACCACTTAACATCCAGGATGATGGCTAAAAACAAAAAGTCAGATGAGTTTAAAGGAGTGTGTGGAAAAACTGAAATGCTCATAGACTGATAGTGGGATGTACAATGGTGCAGCCGCTTTGGAAACCAGGAGGGAGGTTCCTCAAAAAATTAAACATGGAGTAGTAACCATATGCTCCAACAATACTGTTCCTCGATATATTTGTAAGAAAAGTGAAAATATATATCTATACAAAACTTATATATATTCATATCCTTGTTCCTGATAGTCAAAAGACAGAAACAATCCAAACGTCCATCAGCTGATGAATGGATAAACAAAAGGTGATGTATGCATACAACATTCAGCCATAAAAAGAAATGAAATACTGATACACACAACGCAAATGATCCTTAAAAACATTATGCTAAGTGAAAGAAGCCAGTCACAAAAGACTACATGTTACATGATTCCACTTATATGGAATTCATATGAAATGTCCAGCATAAGGGCTGGGCACAGTGGCTCATGCCTGTAATTCCAGTGCTTGGGAGGCAGAGGAAGAGGATCATTTGGGACCAGGAGATCAAGACCAGCTTGGGCAACATAGTGAGACCCTCAACTATTTAAAAAATTAGCTGGGCATGGTGGTGCATGCCTATAGTCCCAGCTACTCAAGAGGCTGAGGCAGGGGTATCCCTTGAATCCAGGAGTTCGAGATTGCAGTGAGCTATGATCATGCCACTGCATTCCGGCCTGGGCAACAGAGCAAGACCCTGTCTCAAAAAAAAAAAGGAAAATAAGTAAACAAGTGCCCAGCATAAGAAATATATATAAAGAGAAAGTAGGTTAGTTGTTGCTTGGGGCTCAGGGCATAAGAGAGCTGAAAGGTAATAGCTAAAGGGCATAAGGTTCTTTTTGAGGTGATATAAGTGTTCTAAAATACATTGTGGTGAGGGTTGCACAACTGAATATATCTAAAAACCATTGAACTGAACAATCCAAATAGGTGAATTGTATGGTATGTGAATGACATCTAATTAAATTGTTACCAAAAAAATACACACACACACAAATAACAAAAAGCATGTTTTAAATACTATATTATCATAAATCTCAATTTCCTCACCTCTTAAATGGAGAATAATAATAGCAACCTTATTGGTTGTTGTGACGATTAAGTAAGATGTATAGAAGGAACTGAGCAGGACACCTAGCGTGTGACAGCGTGCCAAAGGATTTCTTTAAATCACTGCCAGAAGCCAGAAAATCATTCTGGCTCAGTGTTACTACGCACCAAAGACTTTTCACTGATGTTAATACCCTCTAAAAATCCTCCTTGACCCACACTGAATGGGGCTCAGAGGTGCATGAAGGTAAAGAATTGGACCTCTGGAAGGTTTCCAAAAGTTAGCTCTTTGTCTCCGAGGAGTACAGTTTTCCAGCCAGGTGCAAAGCAGCTATTTGGAAAGGCTCCTGAAAAATATTTCTTTGGGTAATCAAAAATATAAAAACACTACACAAACAATTTTGTCCTTATATTATTAATTACCTTTTGGGACAGAAATAAAACAAAACAAATTACCCCTGCTGAGTAGTGTGATAACCAGAGACAGCACCAGATGAGCTAAGCCTGCTTCATGCCAGAGACAAATAGGGCTTGCTCAGTGCCAGAGATAAATTGGACAGCCTTATTTCCTACTAGAAATAACCATCACAATACAAAAGCAGGTTTTAAGTACTCAGCAGCTTAAACATACACGTGCATACACACACACACATAAACACAACACGTGCACATATGAATCTATCACATACCACACTCACACTTTGGCTTCTGAGACCATTTGAAAAGTAATTGAATGCTAGTTAAGCAAGAGCTTATCTTCAGGAATGGAAAATTCCCTCTTACCTAAATAAACATTTTCTATAGTTACTAAAATAAATTCCTATCAGTGGTTTGTAATTAAGCTTCCTGGAATAAGCATCCTGACAACTAAGTGCCTCTGTGAGGACAGAAAGTACCCTCTGCTCTCCTGGGGATCACAGTCTTTTGCATGCCTGGCAAGCCCAGGACTTTCCTAAAGAAAGATGTGCTTTATAGGCTGATTCATATCTCTAAGCATTTCTCACAAACCAGGGGGCAGCAGCAAATGCCTGAATGTGACAACAGGAGATATCTAGCCTGGCCAAATAAAAGAAGCCACTCCAAAATAAGGCTCATAAAATATGTGGCAAGAGCCTTCAGGCCTATGAAACTTTCACATTTTGTCAAAGGCAATCCTGGTGAATCTTCACTCCAAATAAGTTAGCCCTCAGGAATAGAGGATTGGCTTTTTTATTTTCCTTATTAAATTCAGAACATTTCTAGGTTCCTAGTATATCACAGGCCAAGATTTCAGGACATTTTAAGACATCATAGGATTTCATTTTCCTCCCTTCCACATCAGGATAAAAGTGCAAGTTTTATCATCTCCACTACTGCTCAGGAATTTAAAGGCATCCTACAGTCTGACTGGGGCAGAGAGCTGCAGTTTATACCTGCAGCATGGCTGGATTCAGGTGAGGCACAGAATCTGACACAGAATTTATCAAGAATGGACCAACCTCATGTTGGGAAGGTCAGAGCTGAGGAGATCAGTGGCCTGGGGTTCAACAGGAGAGAAATCTGGCTGACTTCTGGCTTGAGAGTTGGTCACAGCAGTGGGGACATAGCGATACAAAGTATGGAGCCACTGCACCAAGAAATCTTGTCAGTCTAAGGCAAGTAATCTGAACAGCAACTTGGGAAGGGATTCAACAAACTCCCTTGAAGTCTTTGCTTTATTATAGGTCATCGGCCCGGGCACAGTGGGAGTCACAGGTGGAGGGGAATCCTGGGAGATGGAAAGACCTGAGGTCACTCCTGCTGCCTCCTATAACAGGGTGGTAGTGAGGTACCATGAAGGGAACAAGCAGCATAACAGTAAGGCCAGGAAACTTACGTCAGATGGAGTCAACATCCTCCATAAAATCCGAAACAAATTATTCTGTAGAAGGTCAAGATGGAGGAGGGGCTATACAGGAAAGTAGAAAACTTTCAAGTAGAAACAGGGAAGAATGCAATAGACAGTGAAAGAAAGATGAAAACTATGAAAAATGGGTTTGCCAAGCAGAAGTTAGAGACCACTTACAAAGCTGAAAACAAGATATGAATGAGTTCATAAGAATTCAACAAATATTCACTGAATCCCTACTCTAAGCCAGGTTTAGATCAGGGGCATAAACAAATGAGGCAGTGTCAGGAGCTCAGGGCAGAGCTGGGAGACAGATATGTAAATGGTACATTACATTTTAGGGTGTTATGAGTGTTGTAACTGGGCAATCATGGAGCATTTTTGAGGAATAATCTGTAATGGAGCTGATTAGCAATTCTGTGACTTTTTTCTCTCCTGTGGTGGGCTTGACAGCCTAAAATGAGCATTTACAACCAAGGACTGCAGGGACCCAGAGTTACAGCATGATAAATTGGGTATGGAAACTTAAGCATGTTCATGAAACAAATGTTCCTTGTAGTATTCCAGCACCTTGGAGAGTACCGCGCTCAGCGTAGGGCCTCACAGATATTTCTGAAATCAGAAGATGAATACATGAATTAATTAACAAATCACCACAGCTTTTCAATGGGTAGGGAGGCATGTAAACAGAAAAAGAGAACCAAAGGATTATGAGAATTCAGTGTCAGGAATAGGACTTGATAAAAACATACCAGCTTTGCCAAGGAAATGGGCTGAAGAATAGAAATGACTTAGATGGAAATGACCCATGGAGGCATTGTAGGCACTGAGACAAATGGTGAGGGCAAGGACAGAGAGGATGACGGCAAGTAAGGCACAGGGCACGTGACTGGTGGGAAAACATCCAGGAGTCTGGTAGATAACAGCTAAAAGAATAGCAAAAATTTAGAAAGAAGAGCCTGGATATAAGTTACCTTGAATCCTCTTCCTCCAGGTTATAGAGAACAGGAGAATAACCTTTACTTGATATGGTTTCCAGAAAAGTACAGTCCTCTACAGTGAACTGAGCTGGCTATGAGCAAACTCATAAAACAATCATCATAGCCAACATTTGTTGAGCACTTATTATGTCCCAGGTGCTGAATTAAGCACTGTGTCTTCATGACCTCACATAACACTCACTGTAATCCACAATAAACAATACTATTATCAGTCCCATTTTTAAACTGAACAGACCGAGGCTGTTAAGGTTTATGCTTACCTTGCCTGGTCACAAGCCACTAGTGGCAGAGCTGGGATATAAATGCAAAACCACACTCTTAACCAATAGGCTATAGAAAGGAACGACATCATGTAAGGTCTGTGGTGAGTGTGGTAATTTTATGTGTGTTTGTGTGTTTTTGATTAAAAACACAAAACTGCATAAAAGCCTTGGAATGAGTCTGTGAATCCTGCTGATTCTGCCAATGACTGAGCAGGGCTCTGACCCAGTCTTGAGGAAGAAGAGTAGCTGCCATGATTAGTCAACACAGGCCACTGCTTTCCTTGTCTGCTCAGACACAAGGCACAAAGGGGCAGCAATAAGAGAGCAACTTCTCTGCTCAGCTAGGCTCTGGGTGTTAGCCGAAAAGGAAATGACCAGAAGGTGGCCTAGACACATCTGAATGAATAAACCAATACAAGCCTTAAAGAAAAACTAGATTTGGCCCAGGAGTTAGAGGTACACATACTGTTATCCCAGGGGGCACTTGGCTTAATAAAAAAGAAAAACATCTTCAAATAACCACAGCTTCCCATTTCAATTTAAAACTAATTTTAAGGCGCACAGTTTATTTCCAATGCAAAGTTGCATAATATTACTCCTAACCGTTACCAAAGGAAACATATTTTCTCATTTCCCACTCAGCTATTGAAATCGTTAATGCTGCAATACAATCCCTATTACATTATTGTAGTGACAATCACAGAATCGCGGCAACATCTCATCAAGTCACCTCATATTCCAGGAAGAGAACATTTTTCTCTGGGTTTGCAGTACCTGCAAATTTTCAGTTGAAAGCACCAACTAGTCCTAGATATGACGGGAAAAAATTGAAACGAGAGTTGACTGGTGTATATAGTGGGTGTGTGTGGTCTCAAAGCTTTTGTCATGACCATAGGATTGAAAACCATTGCTCTGTAGTAGTAGATATTTTCTTCCTAAGATACTGGCAAATTAGCACAGTCAGACAAATGAATAAAATGATGCTGCTGGCTCTTTAATCCCTAGTGGCATCTTCTCCCACAAATTATGAGCTTCAGTGCAGCAGACACGGCAGGATCAGAAGCTGCAGAGAAGATGCTTCACACTTCTGCAGTGACAAGCGCAGCAGTGCACATGGCCATCAAAGAGACTAGCAACAATGCACCATGACACAGATAGCACACGATTCTTCATAAGGAAAAGAGACTTTGCCTGTAACCAGCATGTATGGGCAATAGACAATATAAGGCCTGGCACAAAAGCTGGGTTGAGAATATACTCCTGACTTTTATATTATGTTTAGAAGAAGTGAGATCAAAATTGGTATTAGAGTTAGGCTATAACTGCTACCAGCATTGATCTCATGCACTAAGCCAGGGGTTGCTCCCTACTTCTACAGTATCCCCTCTAGTTATGGCTTTGAAATAGACGGTTAATGCTGCCAACTCCTCCATTCATTTCTTTTTTTTTTTTTTTTTGAGACGGAGTCTCGCTCTTTCGCCCAGGCTGGAGTGCAGTGGCGCAATCTCGGCTCACTGCAAGCTCCGCCTCCCGGGTTCACGCCATTCTCCTGCCTCAGCCTCCCGAGTGGCTGGGACTACAGACACCCGCCATCACGCCTGGTTAATTTTTTCTATTTTTAGTAGAGACAGGGTTTCACCGTGTTAGCCAGGATGGTGTGGATCTCCTGACCTCGTGATCCACCTGCCTCGGCCTCCCATAGTGCTGGGATTACAGGCATGAGCCACCGCGCCCGGCCTCCTCCATTCATTTTCTTTTTTCCCTGAACCAAATCCTATCCTGCCCTGCATCTCACAATAACAAAGAAATAGGGAGCTGGACACGGTGGCTCACACCTGTAATCCCAGCACTTTGGGAGTCTGAGGCAGGCAGATCACCTGAGGTCAGGAGTTCCAGACCAGCCTGGCCAATATGGTGAAATCCCGTCTCTACTAAAGATACAAACATTACTCAGGCATAAAAGTGGGCGCCTGTAATTCCAGCTACTTGGGAGGCTGAGGCAGGAGAACCACTTGAACCTGGTAGGCAGAGCTTGCAGTGAGCTGAAATTGCACCACTGCACTCCAGCCTGGGCAATAAGAGTGATACTCTGTCTCAAAAAAAAGAGAAAGAAAGAAAAAAGAAGGAAGGAAGGAAGGAAGGAAGGAGAAAGAAAGAAAGAAAAAGAGAGAGAGAAAGAGAGAAATAAAGAGAAAGGAAGGAAGAAAGAAAGAAGGAAGGAAGGAAGGAAGGAAGGAAGGAAGGAAGGAAGGAAGGAAGGAAGGAAGGAAGGGGATTCTAGAATTTATGTCTACAATTTTCCCATCAATGCTCCCTAGAGTTTAGGTCTGCTCCCAGTGTGGCCAAGGGCACAAGGCCCAGGTTCCTTCATTGTTTTGCACAGAAACATCTGGTTTTAATGTGTACTACCAGCCTTCTCACATTCTAAAGTTGAACAGATGCCCGGTAACCTACAGAACTCAATGTCAGAACACACTAGCCATGAATTCCTTCTTTCTGGAAGAAACAGCCCACCAAACTCTAAGCTCTTTGAAGCTAATACTTGTGCCTTATTCATCTTTGTATCTAATAAAGTAGAGATGTGAGATACATCTTTTGGCACTACGCAAGAACTCCGCAAACATTTGCGATACCTGACATCGGGCATATTATTACTTCAAAAACAAAAGATAGAAAATATCTTATATATGAACAAGATCTGACCTTTGATCTAAGAGTAAAGAATTGATGTTTGTAGTTGCAAAAATACAACTGGAATATTAATTTTTTGCAGCATTATTGTAAAAGGCCATAAGGTGGTGATATTACTCCTTGAAAAACTTATTTTGTTTTTTTGGCTTAGGAATGAGAAGAAGCTGAAAAGTGCTCTTGTTTTTCTGTCTCTCAATTTCTTTTTCTTCTTTCTGTCTCTATCTTCCTCTGTTTCCTTCCATATTTCCTTTATTTCCTTCCATATTTCCAATTCTTTTTTCTTTTCTTTTCTTTTTGAACGGGTCTCACTCTGTCACCCGGGCTGGAGTGCAGTGGCACGATCTCGGCTCACTGCAACTTTCACCTCTGGGGTTCAAGCGATTCTCCTGGCTCAGACTCCCCTGTAGCTGGGATTACAGGCACATGCCACCATGCCTAGCTAACAATTCCTTTTTTTTTCTTTTTACTGTAAGTTTTTAAGATATTATGAAAGTGTCAGGGACCATGTTAGATACTGCTAAACATAAACAGTAGGCATTACAGCAAAAATGTCAACAAATCCTGAGACTTTAAGATTAAAGGCTTTGTTATTTATCTTGTAAATATCAGACTATGAACTTGAATTCAGAACTCAGTAATCTAAAAATCATAACTCATTTCACCATATGAACTCATTTTCATCTTTCCCTCTCTCTCAACAGAAAATGAATAAAGTACGTTCCCTATTTTATTGGCAATAGTAAATATAAGTTCTAGCATACATTTTAAGAACCAAAAATAGAATATTTTGTATTTCTTTCTCTGTAAGATTCTGAAAAGTGAGCTTGTATTTACTAATATAATTCCCATTTAATATTTTCCATGTGAGTATGTGACTTTTATAAAGAGCACTCCAATCTAAATTATTTACACTTTATTCACATTGTAATTCATTACAAACACATCAAATCTTTATTTTAAGAGAGAAAGAATGTGCCTCTTTAAGTGATTTGTCCATGATTTTCTACTGTTATTCAATAACTGCTTGATGCTGAGAAGGCAGAAATTTTCATTTGAATTCTTGTATTTAAATTTTTACATCACTGGCTGCAACCATGGGGTATGGGCAATTTGTAATGTTAGCAATTTTTTAGATGCTGAATATTAAAATCTACTTTTGTATTTCAAGGATTATTTCTAATTACATGCACAATTGCTGATCCATCTGCCTACTACATAGATGTCTGCGGTTATATATGCTTGAATAATTATTGAAAATTAAATAACATCATAAACAGTCAAATTAATTTCTTTGAGCATACCAAAGGCAGGAAGCCTGCTCTAGGATAAAACATTATTTGCCTGGAGAAACATAAACACAGATTTATCTTATACACCAAATTTCTCACATTCTATTCTAACTTGATGGAGTTTTGTTTTTGTTTTTGTTTTCTTAAAGAAACCTGAAAGTTAAGACACACAACACTTGAGAAATATTATGGAATAGCAACACACCTTAGCTAGATGAGTAATTTAAAATTTTAGTCTAAATATATTTCACTGTCAAAATAAGTCCATAGTGTGTCTCCTCTAATAACATGACCAAGTACAGCAGTTTCAGTAAGAAATGGTTTCTTTGAATGTTTTAAGATAATATAGAATTGTAAAAGGAAAAATTCCTCACTTGTCTTCTATTTCTACAATAGCAGGAGATATTGTAAAATACAGATGGTTGAACTGCAGGGTCTATGAAAATTGAGTTAATCCAAATTTCAGTAGAAGGCTTGAAGAAAAGTTTATTGATGAGAAAACACACACACACACACACACACACACACACACACACAAACAAAAAAAAACATGGGACAAAGACCACCTAGGCCCAAGTTGCAATCAGATGGAAGGCAGAGGAGAATGAGGTCCCATATTTTAAATGCAACCAAGATGGACAGACATTTACAGAATAGTTTTCCCAGAGTAGAGAGATTTAGAAAGCCCTAGAGAATGCAAGTTTGAACCTTGTATTTCCACTACAGGTTCTTTCAGAAGGTGAAATTCAGACAGGATCCAGATACCTGCTGTAATTGAGGGTATTTGCTCACCTCCAATTGGTCTCTAACTAACCTTTGGAGCTCTGCCCTGCCTCACAGGGATCAGATCAGGGCTGTGAAGAATAATGGGGTGGACAGGTATCAACACTCTGTCTGAGACTCCGCCTCATCCTGGCTAGATAGTTCAGAATATGGGGACTGGGCCATGCTTAAAGACTGAGAATGGTGTGATTTCAAGGTGGTATCAATAAATCAAGAAGAAGAGGGCTTTCAAATCCAATTTAATACCCAAGGAAAGATCTGCATTTCAGTATGGAAGGGTACTCCTTTTGCTAAGCACTTTAAGGACCCAAATATACCCATGCCAGGGATATTTTAGCATGAAGCCTATAAAGAAGTACACTTGCACACACAACACTCTCTTTTTTTTAAAAAAAGAGATAAATGTGGCAACCAGGTGAAAAGAACAAGGTAATTCTAAAAGTCCTAGCTTTCACTTGGCAGGAGATTTGGGTAATAGCTTGCCAATTGCTGGTAACTGCTGCCAAGTATGAGGACTGCTGTGCTCAAATTGCTGGCAATGGCCACCTATTGTTTGTGAATGACTGTCTTAGCAGGGGACTATGCAGAGAGGCTACTCAGGTCAGCATGGAAGAGGATTTGGCCAATACTCCCAGTGGTCATCATAGTCTAATGCAATGAAGTCACAAGACAGCACCTTTAGAATGAGGACAACTATGAAAATTTCCCTGGAAAAGATTCTGCATCTTGAGCCAGTATATATATTTAAATCTCCAGATAGATATATCCTCTGCAAAATAAATTACAAAATAATATCAATAATTATCCACTCTAATCACTGAACATTTACAAAATCACAGTGAGCAGCTTGCTGGCTCTTCTGTCTTGGCTGGTGTTCTATTTCTTTAAACCGAGTGGTAATACAGTACACAACAGCTCATATATGTGAAAAAAAGGCCCCTTTTGGAAATTTTGCTTGGGGAACTCAAATACAAACACCTTGACATTTTTTTTATAGCCTAATTTCTTAGCATTATCTGTGAAATACCATTTAAAGTGATTTAAAACAAAAATTGGCTTTTAATTCTTGAAAGTTTTTCCCTTTTCAGGTCAAGAGACAATGCAGACTCTACAAGCTCTAGAGTATATCAAGAGGTGGGATTAATCCTAACTCTTCCATTTATAGGCTGTGTGATTATGGCCCATTTCTAAAACTCTCTGAGCTTCAGTACCCTTGTTTATAAAATGCAGCTAATCATAATGCCCTCCTCTAGCTTATTGGAATGAAAAGAAATGAGAGTATATGTGTAAAGCAGTTCCTATTACTAAAAAATATTGGCTGTCATTAATCTCTCTATCCATGGTGTACTGTACAAAAAAACAGGATCTTGAGTCAATGAATCTGACCTTGGGTCCTGATTCTTCTATTTACTAACTGACTCTGGCAAGTTAGATTTCTAAACATTAATTTCTTCAATGATAAACTTGGAATGATTATATAATGCCACATTATATAATACCACTTCAGTGTGTTATTGTGAGCATTAAATAATGAATGCTAAGTATGTTTGGCAAAGATAAACCAAGATATAAGTCATCATCATCATCAATCTGTACCTTAAGTAAATGCCAAAGTCATAACATTGTCATATGTCCTCCTCTACCATAAACTGAGTCTCACTGCATAATCCATCTTCTAGCTCAATGGGGCCATGTAACCGAAGAGGAGAGAAAGGTACTTCAATGACTGCTGAAATACCAGTGAAAATGATGGTAAGTGAAAAATAAATCCTTAATTTCCAGCATTGTAAGAGTAAATGGTTTCTTTAGGATTAAAGCAGCAGAAAACAGTTTGAATGGGATCCTTGGTTTGAAATATTGTAATCTACAACTAGTTCTGCTTGAACCAAAATATGGGTTATTGCTGGCCCTAAATGAAAATGCCCTGATAGTGAGGATACTATCCAGGACAAGAAAAAATGTGAATGAGTCTGTAAAGAAGTGGATATCCAATAATATCTATTACCTTTCTCAGAAGAAGGGGGCAACTACGACATTTTTCAGCATTTAGAACCATTTGGCACATAGAAGAAGTAATCTATAAAGGTGTTTTCAGGCTTACACAGTTTTAGAATCTGACAGTTAACATTAAGATCTTGGCACTCTAATTAGCCAGGCTTTCTGTTTTTAATCAATTGACTTAATATACTAAATAAGAGAATATAAGCTTGATGCCAACACTACATGGTTGACACTGTTGGCCAATTAAAAACTGCAAATGCCAACTTCTCTCACTTCTTTATTAAATTTTAAATCCCACACAAAAAACCAGTCTTATCGCTTCAGATAAGCTTTGGTTTAAATTACATTTAAGATATGTTTTTCACTTAGTAAGGAAAATACCCCTCTCTCACTTCTTCCCTACCTTCCCAAGTCAAAAAAAAAAAAAAAGTCTTTTTCAAAAAGATCTTTTACTGAGATGATTCATAAAAGTTACACTGCTATAGGTTTCTAGGGAAACTTAGCCAAGAATCTATGTGCCAAGTCCTTTGTACAAATTAATTTTTAAAATTACAAAATGCTTTGAAAATGGTTATAAGGACCCTAAAATTTGAAAAGTTACCATCATCAGTTCAGGGAAAAGGCATGAACTTTTTGAGGCTTAAGCAACATCATTTTGCTAATTTCCTTTCTTTGCTGCTCCCTTTTCTTATGAAGAATAAAAAGATAATTCAAGGACTGAAAGGGCAGCCTAAGAATGTCCTTGTATTTAATCAGAAGAGCTTAAGCAAACAACTCTGCCTGAGAGAGAGTTACATGGAATAGACCTTCCCTAGGGAGGGTATTCTGTCAGAATGACCCAGTGTTCACAGGTCTCAACAGCATAATGGGTGATCAAGGCCCTTGATACAACAGTATGAAATCCACTTCATCTCCATTTTCCTGAGGGGCACAACAAGGCTTAGGGAAGCTAAGTAACAAGTCATCAACATGGTAAGTGACTGGACTGTGGATTAACTTCAGATATATCTGACTAAAAAGCCTGTAATTCTTCTATTTCTCATCAGACAGGATCCTTCTGTGTATACTGAGGCCTTGGGACTAATAAAACACTCTAAGGTCTCATCTGGAACAAATATTCTACAAATCAAGTGCTCAAGCTAGTGCTGCTTGTAGATTCCAGCCAAGGCTGAAGATGTCTACCTGTCTCCTTTACCATGCCTCTCCATGCAGGGCCAGGAGCCCGAGAAGCCAACGAGATGTGCCCCCCAGAGCCTCTGCACAGCCCTCCACACATCAGCTAAATCTAGATTCTAGATCAAACTCTAGTTCCAGGAATTCTGAAATTATCTGCTCAAATGCCCATATACTCTGTTTGAGGGCCAAGTGGGTCTCTTCACCTGATCGATTATCTCTAGGGCAGCCCGTGCCTCCTGCTACCCAGGGGAGAAGGTTGGCAGAAGGATGGCTGTTGACGAGGGACAGAGCAGAGTGTAGGCCTGGGGTCTCTACATACATGCATGTGGTACACAGCTGGGGGTGAGAAGGGGAGAGGGCAGAAGCAGGGGAGGTAGGGCCTGCTATCCTCCCTCTACCTCGTGCTGGTACTCAGAGGGCTGAAACAACTCAAATTTCAAACCTGGTCTTTTAGGTTTGAACATCTGTCAAAGTTGGAAGATAGAACATATTTTATTAGTTTTATTTATTACATTTTACAGTTTTGCACTTGCCGTACGTAGCCTCCCTTTGTTCTCTTTTTGATCCCAGACCTGCCAATTTTAAGGCTATAGGCATGTTTTACTTGGCTGGCACAAAATATTGCTTCTTTTCAATTTGAACTAACATGTATAATAATCAGAGGATTTCACAAGAAAACAGTACTTCGTAGAGTATCTTCAAGAATGCAATCTGGCAACTTCACGGCAACCTTCCAGACTCAATTATCTGTTGGGATTAAATAGTGACTGCCCCCTTTTAGGCAGGGTGAGACTGGCTATTTGGCCACCTTTATTGGTTTACAGTAAAGCTTCCAGCCAGAACCTCAAAGCCAATGCCCTGCTTTCCTGGGAGAAGCAGCTCGATGACCAGCCACATTTCACTCCCTAATGTTACCTATCTGCTCACGTAGGCGTCTGAGCATAAGACCCCTGATCTAAAGAGACCTTAGGTATTATGTGAATCCTCTCACCTAATAGGATCATCTGGGGAAATTAATCTAATTGAGTTCGTTTTGTGAACAAGGAGGTGTCATTTGGGGTGATTGAAGATATAACCCCTAGCCTCACAACTCTCATTTAAAACAAGAACATGCAGTAATTACTTAGATTGGGAGAGAAGCCTCTTAACTATCCATCTTTCCACTGTTCAGCGCAGGCCAACAAGCAGTCAGTTAGGGGAGTTGTTTCTGATTGTTCTCACTGGTAGCCCCCTTTCCCCACCCACTAAAAAAGCCTCGTTGAAAAATAATGAATCCAAACAACAAGAATATAATTTGCATCCCCAAGTTGGAAGCTTAATATTCAAAAGAAGGGCAATTTTATTTGTGCTTCACTATGTACAGTCATTTTTTTTAAATATTGAAAACTCAGTGGTGACCCTAATTTCAGTTAAGATCAGAAAACACCAGCATATGGTGCATGAAAGCAAAATTAATTATGGCCTCAACCTCCCTTCTTACTTCTTTCTCCTCATCATGTATTAATCTTCTGGGTACTGTTCTACATGTTAAAATACAGAGTATGAATTGCTGTTAATATGCTGTTGCCAGGTTAAAGTAGTAGAGAATGTGAAGATGTCAGAAAACAAATCCCAGAGAGAAATGAAACACTGTTTTCCTTAGCTCATGATTACCATACAAATAGACTCCTTCTGAATTTAAATTACAATGACAAAAAAAATCCTTTATGTTCCCTTAAGCACACTGACAGGGATGGAAGGGCAGAGGATCTGCGCTCTGTAGATCGGGATATTATCACCATCCCTACAGTTTCAGATGCAAAAACACAATCCCACAACACAAGCTCGCTTTGAAACTTGGAAAGTATCATGTTGCAAAACATTACAGCAGACGACATTTCTTGAATTAAAAGCAAAAATCTGTTATCTTCAACCACAAGGAAAAGTTATTATAAACAACGTATGGAAAAATCTAACAAGCACGTGGAGAGAGGAGTGGAGAAAGAATGACAATTTCTCTAGTAGAGCTGTGAATGTTTCCAGGATCAAAAGCTTAATTTTAGAAATGCCCAGTCACATTCAAATATCAATTATGAACTCAAGATGGAAAGGTTATTTGCTAGGCAACTACACATCCAGAGGTGGCTCTGAAAGGGCTTTGTTGTATAGCATAAAACATCCATGAATGGATATGGGATAACGTTGTCTTAAATAGATGCTTGGCAAGGCAAATTCCCAAGCAAACCAGGACAGTAGAGAAAAGGATGTGCCTGGCTATCTCTCTGCTTCCACGCCCTCATAAGCACCTTGCCTTTTCTACCCTTGAACAACTTACCAACACCTATCATGTTTAAAGAGCAAGTGCAAATCTTACCTACTCCCTGGCCCTTTGGCTTGGAAGATTAATGCATAGCCTCTAGACTGACTATAAATTTGAACCACATTACTTGTTATCTTTGAGAGAGAAAATTCTAGCAAATGTATTGTATCACTTATTTAGCTATTCATTCATTTATTCATTCAACAAATATTTAGTAAATACCTACTATTGGCTAGTTACAGTTCAAGAAACTATATCCAATGGTGAACAAAAGGACAAAAACCCTGTATCCCTGGATCTTCCAGTCTAGTGAAAAAATAAAAGATCAACAAAATAAATAGGTCACATATATACCTTGTTAGATAGTGATGAGTGATAAAAAGAAATAAAAGAGGGAAGGGGCACATGAAGAAATAAGAACTGCAATATTGGATTGGGTAACCAAGGAAGATCTTGTTAGAGGTGAAACTGAGGAAGGCCTTGAAGAGAACTAGGGGGCCAGTTATATGGATATCAAGAAGAGAGGTTCAGGCAGCAGGAACAGCAACAGCCTTGGGGCAAGAGTGTGCCTGAGTGCTTAGAGACATGAGGAGGGCAAAGAGGAGTGAGCAAGAGGACAGAGAGGTAATGAATGGTTGCATGGAGGGGGAAGGAAGGCAGCAGATAAGACCTGTCCTTAGAGGCTTTGACAGACACCAAATTTCTTTAAGCATCTGTAAAACAGTGAGCATTATCAACACATGCCTCCAACAGCTATGAAGAGTCAATAAGACTTTAGCACAGGGTCTGGCACACATAAGTCTCAAAACCTGTTAGGAGAGCACTAGTATCTTCTCTGTGATTGCACCTAACCATAGGAAAGGCTATTCCCTCTCAACCAGGAGCTCCCTGAAGGCTGAAGCAGTTGGTGATACCTTTCCTGTCCCCAGAGGAGAATGCTGAACCCTGGAAGCATCTGGAGTCTTTGTGAATCCTGAGACCTTTCCTGACTGGGGGCAGGGCTCTGGGGCACCCATGCTACAGCTGACCCTGTTAAAAGTCCTGCTTTTACAGTGCAATTTAGTACGTGGAATGGGGATGGCAGGTGATGGCAGACAGGGTTTGTCCCAGGGCACATTTGATTGGCAGTTATAACAAATTGGTAGTTCAACACTTGCTTTTATTTGTTTATTTATATTTATTGATACTTATTAGAGGTACATATTTTCAGAGTACATGAGATAATTTGAAGCATTCATATAATCAAGTAAGGGTAATTAGGATATCCATCACCTGAAATATTTGTCCTTTCTTTATACTAGAAACATTTGACTTATTCCCTTCTAGCTATTTTGAAATGTACAATCAATTACTGTTAACTATAGTTATCCTACAATCTAACGAACACCAGGTCTTATTTCTTCTATCTAAGTGCATATTTGTAACCATTAATCAATCTCTTTTCAATATATATCTCTGAAAAGATATCAGCTTCTCCCAGTTAACATCACTTTAGAAATTTAAACATTTTAATATTTAACTGGGTACTATATGCCCCAAAACAGAACCAATCATTTGAGATTCTTCTCTACACAAGGGCTGACTACAGGGATCTCACACAAAATAGCTTCCCTAGTACATAGAAGTATTGTTTTATAATCATTGTTGTCTTGACAAATAACCTAGAATGCAGAGAAAATTAAAGCTATAAAGGGTAAGAAACTATTGTTCAGTAGTGATCAATAAAAGTGAAATGAAGGACTGCAAAAACAGAACAAAAGTCAGCAGAAGTGTGCTCTGACAGACAGACCTTACCTATCTGGAGGGAAGAATGTTACTCATTTTGTGCTTCCAAGGGCCTAACACAGTGCCTGACATAGAGTAGGTTTTTCATATCCGTTTGTTAAATTAATTCATCCGTAATTAATATACAAATCAAGGCAGAACAATATCATCAACTCATTAAAGGTCGGAGAGTGTTGAATTTAGCTTACTTCTGATGAGTTCATGTTACAGATCAAACCCATAAAGC
This sequence comes from Symphalangus syndactylus, assembly GCF_028878055.3. NCBI lineage: Eukaryota > Metazoa > Chordata > Mammalia > Primates > Hylobatidae > Symphalangus > Symphalangus syndactylus. The sequence continues at coordinate 78,729,946 of NC_072428.2, read as the reverse complement.
ATACAGTGCACTATGTGCTCTATTTGTATAGCTTTACAAATATTTTGCTTATAATAAGGTTTACAAATATCTAGCCCTAGTTTTACCACCACTCCTCTCCCTTTATTTTAACTATTAATACAATGATTGGCTGCCATCAAAAATAAAGGATCTACATCAGATGGTTTAGTCACCTAGATTTCTCTGCTGCTTAAAAAGAAACTTACATACATTAATTGTACCTATTTATGGGGAACAGTATGATGTTTTGATACATGAATACATTGTGTAAAAATAAAATTGAGCAATTGGCATATCTATTACATAATGTACTTATCTTTTTTGTGTGGTGAGAACACTCAAAATCCTGTCTTCTAGCTATTTTGAAATATATAATGCAATACTGGCAACCAAAGTCACCCCAATGTGCAACAAAACACTAGAACTTATTGCTTCTAAGTGTAACTTTATACACATTGATTAATCTCTTCCTATCCTCTCCCTTCCTCTATCATCCTAAGCCTCTGGCAACCACTATTCTACTCTCTATTTCTTTTATTATTATTATTATTATACTTTAGGTTTTAGGGTACATGTGCACAATGTGCAGGTTTGTTACATATGTATCCATGTGCCATGTTGGTTTGCTGCACCCATTAACTCGTCATTTACCATTAGGTATATCTCCTAATGCTGTCCCTCTCCCCTCCCCCCACCCCACTATTTCTATGGGATCAACTTTTTTAGATTCCCCATGTGAGTGAGATCATGCGGTATTTGTCTTTCTGTTCCTGGCTTATTTCACTTAACATAATGTCCTCCAGGTCCATCCATGTTGCCGCAAATGACAGGATTTCATTCTTTTTTTACAGCTGAATGGTGTTCCTTTGTGTATACATACCACATTTTCTTTATTTATTTACCCACTGATGGACACTTAGGTTGGTTTCATATCTTGGCTATTGTGAAAAGTGCTGCATTAAACATGAGAGTGTAAATATCTCTTCAATATACCGATTTCATTTCTCTTGGATACATATCCAGTAGTAGGATAGCTGGATCATATGGTAACTTTATTTTTTTTTTCAGGAATCTTCGTACTATTTTCCATAATGGCTATAATAATTTATATTCTCATCAACAGTGCATAATAGTTCCCCTTTCTCCACATCCATGCCAGCATTTGTTATTTTTGTCTTTTTGATAATAGCCATTCTAATTGGGGTGGGTGATATCTCAATTTGCATTTCTCTGATGATGAGTAATGTTGAGCATTTTTTCATATACCTGTTGGCCATTCATATGTCTTCTTTGGAGAAATGTCTTTTCAGGTCTTTTGTCCATTTTCTAATCAGAATATGTATGTCTTTTTTTTTTTTTGCTGTTGAATTATTTGAGTTCCTAATATACTCTATTTATTAGCCCCTTATTAGATGCATAGCTTACAAATATTTTCTCACATTCTTTAAGTTTTCTTTTTACTCTATTGTCTCCTTTTCTGTGCAGAAGCTTTTTAGTTTGACATAATCCAATGTGTCTAGTTTTGTTTTTGTTGCCTGTGTTTTAGGGTCTTATCCAAAAATTATTTACCCAAACCAATGCCATAAACATTTTCCCTATGTTTTCTTTTAGTATTTTTATCATTTTCGGTCTTACATTTAAGTCTTTAATCCATCTTGAGTTTATTTTTGTATATGGTGAGAGACAGGGGTCTAGCTTCATTCTTTGGCATGTGGATATTCAGTTTTCCAAGTGCCATGTACTTAAGAGGGTGTCCTTTCTGCATTGTGTGTTCTTGGCATTTTTGTTGAAATTTTAGTTGGTTATAATGTCTGTTGCTTTTGATTCTGAGGTACAAAATTATAATTTTAGAGAACTTTTCTGTAGTTTCCCTAGGTAGACTTTCATCACGTAAAACAGGTTACTCTAAACCTACCACATATAAAGTGAGTGTTTTAATAGTGTGAAGCACCATATAATAATCATGACTGCAATTACTATTATGATTTCTATTAGCAAAGACCAACTCCCATATTTCTCCTATTTATAAAAGTAAAGGGCATTTTCCAAATAATTATCTGCTTTCTCCCCCCACATATCAAATCGCATTAAAATCAAACGTAATAGAATGACAGTTTCACAGAGGTAGAAGGGCACCATGGCACTGTGTTAACCATGCCCAAGTCTTTAACCATTTCAGTTAATGTTTAAGGCCTGGCACAAACTTGATGCTGCAATTCCCAAAGCACTTTGAGAACATAGGGTAAACCAATTTAAAAAGAGACTAATGATCTCTTAATTTTCCTTTATGAATACTTATGAAATTTCTAGTACTATGTGAATTCTGACAACTTGCAGACTATGTCAACATAAAATTTCCTTCAATTCCTCAGAGGCAAGTGAATCCAGAGATGACATTTCGAAAACAGTTCAAATGTCAAACAGGAGTTTAAACAAAAGCAATTAGGAGAATTTCTGCCATCGTTCAATTTCCGAAAGGTACAAGAATCTTTTGCTACAAAAATGAGTTGAGAAATCCCTGCTCAGTATCAGTGATGCATATTATTCAAAGCATGTATTCATTTATTCATTCATTCTTTCATTCTGTATTACCTTAGAGCATCTGTTGAGTATAAAGTACACACGTGCTTCCATCCTTGGAATAGATAATAATTTTCTTATTCTTCATTGCACCCTGGTACACATCACAGTGCCTAGCACACAGTAGGTGTTCAATAAATAACACTGAATGTTGAGTGAATGAATGAATGAGTGAGTAAGTAAAAGAGTAAGAAGTACTGTTTTCTCTATTTGGGTTATTTTATTTTCTTGTAATATAATTGCCAATATATTTCTTATACTATGGATGGCCTAAAATAACAACAGAACAGTTGGCTTTGCTTCCTCTTTGTACTTCCTTTTCCTGTACTTTGAATATTAGAAACTATAAAAATGCACCAGAAGAAAACTAGAAATCATTGCATAGAGAATCCACTCACTTTCCTTTAGCTGGTAGTGGTCTCTGTAGATTGTGAAAAACGTAGTTCTGTAATTATATGGAAAGTTAGCAACTGGGATCTGTGTCAAAAACAAACAAACAAAAAAAAAAAAACCATGCCATAGTTCACTTTAGGACACAAGGCACAAGGGCACCAAGCATGAACACTACCTTGAAGGTATATGAACAACTTGAAGACACAGAAATTACTGAAATCCAAAAGATCTGTCATGGTCAACAGTGAAACATTAGTAATTTGTAAGATTTATCCAACAGGAGTCTCATGAAAAGAAGCCTCACTTACTTTCTTACCTTCTATGATTAATTTCCAAAAAAGTAGGCTTTTAAAATAGCTTGTTTACAACAATCTTCCTTTAATAAAAGTGGGCCAGAATGGTGTGGTCCCACCTGGTGTTTATACAGAGATGGCCACTTCACCAGTGCAATCAATCCAGGAGAGGAGCCTCTGATCCTGGAAATAAATGCAGCAAAGCTTGGCTACTGACATGGAGGTACTTTCACTCTATGGGAGGAGTCTTCAAGGTTACCCTTCAGAGCCTAGTGATTCTCAGCCTACTTACTATTCTAATACCTTATTTATGGGATGGCTCTGCAGATGAGAAGCAGCAAATTAGAAGGTAGAGCCCTGGAAGAAAGAGGCATCCTGAGAACAGAAGTGTATGCTGGCAAGCTGAGCTCAAGGGAGGAGACCCAAATAGTACTGCACTAGATATCCTAGACAATAATGAACAATCCAAGTGAAAACCTTGTATGCATGATGGGCTACATGATTTGCAGGGCCCAGCGCAAAATAAAAATGTCAAACCCTTTGTTCAAAAATTGTAAAGAATTTCCAGACAGTGACAGAAGGACACCAAGCATGTGGCCCTTCTAAGCACAGGGCCCTATGCGATGACATAGATGGCAGGCCCATGAAGCCAGCCCTGATTTTATCACTTTGTTCAAAAGATTATGTTTGAAAACTGAAAGACACATTAATACACTTTAAAAAGTGGTCCAGAAATATAATCTTTTTTGTGTGTTTCACATGCCACTCAAAATGTTAAACATCAATTATCTGGAATAACCCTGGGCACAGATAATTCTTCTGACTTTGGAAATAATAGATATGACTAAAATTCCAAGAGGCAACTTAAATAACAAGTTCAAAATTCACATTTACACACAGGTTTTTCTTTTACTGTAAGGTGCTTTTGTCTTGTAAACAGCCTGTTTGTTCTTTAGGCCTGAGAAGTTTCCTGTTTTTTGTGTTCCTCCCACACCTATGTACACAATCCCAAATCCGTAAAGGCTTATTAAATCAGAGTGGGATGAAAGCACAAAATAATTTAAGTCATTTACTAGCTATTACAACCCAGCAAAAGATTGATAGAGTTCTACTGAAAACATCTCTAATATTTCTAAACATATACAGGCAAATATAAATCCACCAACTATATTTGATTAAGTATAAAAGTGAGAATTTGGAGATTGATTATCTGAGTCCACTTTAAACTGAAAGTCATTTCATTGGGCACTAAAAATACTTAAATATGAAAATTATAGAAATATGTCTAAATCTAGTTTCCTAATAAAACATTCTAATAAATATCCCCATTTCCTGGGCATGAATATCATTTCTTCAGAAGAATGCATTTCTCACTATGACAGAAAACAATTTAACTCAGTAAAAAATGAACAATTTAGTATGTACATAGTCAAGATGAAGTATGTCTTTATAAAATAGGAAATTTTACAAAGAAGAGAAATTTACTTAAGTGGTGGGAGGTAAAATTGGATTTATCTTGGTTAACAGACAAAATTGGAATTGTCTTGGACGTATCTCCAAAGGCCACACATTTAAAAATGGTCATTGGCAAAGGCTGAGCATTTTCTGACTTTAATAGTCTGTTTCTAATGTGATGGATTTATTTTACATCTCCTCACTCATGTTCTCAGAGGCTTTCCTTCCTGAAACAACCAATAAATATTATAACCATTCATTATTGCCAGAAAAAAAGGTCCCATAAGAACCTTAATATTATTTACTTAATCTCTTCATTTTAAAGCAGTGTGGCAGTAGCAATAAATGTCAGTGCATGGCGAAATCATTCTGAACTGTGAGGTCTTAAAGGGGTAAGGTCCTTGTTTTATTCGTCCTTGTACACCCTGTGCCTAGCTTTGTACCTGGTTTATAGCAGGCACTCACAAAACATGAATATGTAGTATATATCAGAGACTTTCAAGGCATTTAATCAGATTGATTATTCATCGATTTTCAAGAAAAGATTCTTTATAAGCAATGCATTTAATAATAGCTATAACAGTTAACATTTATTGAGCACTTTGTATGTGCAAGGCTAAGCTAAGTGCTTTATAAAATACAGTAGCACGCCTAATTTCCTCAGCATCTCAGTTAGTATACCCATTTTCTTGATGGGGAACCTGAGCTACACGAAGTTAAGAAACTTGGCTATTGCCACATGGGTAGTATGTGAATGAAATAGGCTTCCAACTGAGAGGATTCCATCCTTCTTTTGGGTGTACTGGTGAATTTCACAGGGTAAAATTCTGAGAAAACAGGTGTTTATCTTGCAGATCTTGTTCAACAGGTTAAAGATAAGCAGAATTGTCTAAAATAGAATAATACACTTAATGGAATTGTTGGCAATTTTTATAGAACACTATAGATAAAATTTAAACCAGCAAATATCCATCTAAGAACTATTAATAAAGACAGACAGGGCTTAATTCACATACATGCTGGAGATCATGACATTTTAGATTTTGATCCACAAAATTTCACAAATGAAAGATAAAAAGTGATGGCCAACATCCAAATAGCATAGATGAAAACTCCCAGCAATAACACGACTTACAAAGACAAATGTCTTTCCCTGATCTCTCCCCTACTTACCAAATCTAAAGGCTTCCTTCTTCCAGTCTTTAACAAAATTGTGCAGCAACTGACATTAGGGAATAGTTCTTCTTTCCTGAGCCTCTCTCCTGACTGGGGATCCAGTTAGAGTCTGTTAAGATATTTTTGCTTAAATAAAGAGAAATCTATTTCAAACGTTGACAGCAAAATTACGTATTATTATTACAAGGGTATATTAGGGAATTTAAATGCAAGGAGCATAGCTGAGTTACAGTAACGCCTATCAGAGTTTGTCTGTTGTCTTTCTGTCTGTCTGTCAGTTGCTTCATGCACATAGGCACCCTACAGTTCTCAGGTTTATAACTCCACAATTCCACCACAGCCAGAAATTATCTCTGAATCCCAATAACAAATTCCTGGAAGAGAGAATCCTGGAACTAGTGTCTACCCCAATCTAATTGGCTGAGACAAGGAGGGAAAGACTGGGGGTCAGTACACACAGGAAAGGAGGCTGCTAAGGGGTATACAGATATCACCAGAGTTATTTACAGCAAGATATCTTCTCTATGAGGTTTCAAACCTGCTGCTCCTTTTCACTACACCCTCGAGATTGCCTTCTCCTCTCATGTTCAGCTCTTCTCCAAGTCACCAAGACCTGATTAACTGCATTTCTATCATCTCTCCCATCATCTCCTTTTTCCCTTCACTTCAATGCCACTCTCATATATAGACTCAAAGACTGTCAGAGATAGAGATGGTCTCAGGGCCCTCAATGGCAAATAAACGTCATTTCCCAAAACCAGCTCCCGCTCAGTGTGGGCAAGTATGAAAGGCCATTATAATCGATTAATGATGTCTGCGTGGGAGTAGGAAATGCTGTAGCAGTATGCACAGCAGGTATTGATGGTTTTATTGTTGCTCAAACTCTTTGATTTATAAGTGAGGATTCTGTGGCCTATAGAAATGAAGTAAACTTGTCCACTGTTAATAATAGTGATAGGGTCTGGACTAAAATCTGGATAAGCCATGACTACCAGTGCACTTTCCCAGGTGTCATATAATTTTACTCTTGGGAAGTTGAAATATTGAAGACAAGGAGAGAGGTTTCCAGGAGTTTGAGAGAGGGTCCCTTGTTTAGCTCTGTCACAGTCCACTTATCAGGCACAACTTAATTTACAGAACCACATATATAGAAATCAACAGATGGTCACAATCTTACAAGATGAAATGTAATTAACCCAGGTAAAGTGTTGTTCATAATTTGAAAACACGAACTGCCTAAGGCCTTAATCATACAATGTAGACGTTGAATTAGCTAAAACAAACTCTGTCCATGTGCAGATAATATTGAATATTTACTGAGAGTATACTACATGCAAAATACCCTTTAAAATAATTTACATCTCTTAACTCATGTAATGTTAATAGCAAGCCAGTTCATTAGTTGCTATAATTATTCACTTTCACAGAGTAAACTGAAGCTCAGAGAAGTTACTTGCCCAACATCACATGGCCAAGAAGCTGGGATCAAAATGCAAAGACATTTGATTCTCGTGTCCAAGCTCATGATTACTACTCCATCTAGTTTCTTTCCCTCTCAAGGTTATTATGAAGCCTAACTATGACTATGTACAGCAAAGTAGAAAGCAAATGTGTCTTTCTACTACAGAGCAACAGGACTGCTATCAATAACTCAACATGTGTTGGTTTTATAATTTTATTGTTAAAGTTTCATATGCTTTCCCAGAATAATCTACCTCAATATTAATAAAGTTTATGGATTTTTAAAACACTTATACACTTTCATAAGAATGTCAAGAAGCTAAGAACAAAATCATTCAAAGATGACAAAAAAGGACAAGATCAGAATATAAAGTGGTAACAATACTAAAACTGGACTTTAAGTTCTCACAATCAATGGATAAACTACTCTTCAAACTATAGAAACTATTCAGATAGCAACTTCAATGATTTTTTAAAAAAAGTGCTTTCAGAAAATTGCTTTAAAAGACTGAGAAATGACAAAATGAATGAAACTGATGAGATCCTGATTTATGAAGCATACTGAATGCCAGTCAATATTAACTTCTATGTGACCTCATGGCCTTCTGTAAAAACACTCCTGTAAGAAATGATGGTGTTATCCATGGGTTATCTTTCAGAAGTCTTGAAATGACTATAGTAATGCAATGACTTAGAAATGATGAGAGACTTAGAAGTCTCTCATGCAACTTCTACCCTTTTAGAACAACCCAGATAGTTAAATTCAACTAGATCATAAGTACTACAACATAAACAACAAACAAAAAAAACTATCTAGCTAAAACCATGCTTGAGTGGTTCAAAAACTGCTAAAGTTCTTACCATTTTGTCTAGTGAAAAGAGTACTGCACTAGGAGTCAGTGGTCCTTGATTCTGCCATGGGGTCTTCCTCCCTCCTTTAGGAGAACCTCACCCTTCACAGCTATTCTCTGAATTGCACTCATATTAGCTTCCTAGGGCTGCTGTAACCAAGCACTGCAAACTGAGAAGCTTAAAAGAACAGATATTTATTCTCATAGAGTTCTGAAGGCTGAAAGTTCACAATCAGGTTGTTGGCAGATCCATGGTCCCTATCAGGACCCTAGGGGAGCATCCTTCCCTGTTTTTTCCTAGCTTCTGGTGGGTTCTGGCAATCCTTGGAATTCCTTGGCTTGTGGCACCATCATTCCAATCTCTGCTTCTAACTCCAGTCTCTGCTTCCATCTTCTCATGGCTGTTGCTGGGGCCTCCAACACAATAACCTCAAATACAGCACCTTGGCATACTGAGTATTTTAAGCTAAAGGAAACTGAGAAAACTACAGAAGCATAAAGATATCTCTGACCTTACCCTCGTATCTCTTTTAAAGACCCTCATGTGACAGGTGTCCTGCCTTATACCTAGAGGGAAGGAATGTTACACAAAGAGGCCAAGAGGAATCTACACAAAGAGGCCTGGCTACATTTCCCCAGTTTATTACCATTAGGATATATGCTCTTAGTCCAAGCATACTTCTACACAACTGTCCATTTTTCATCAAACCTAAACATAAAAACAACACAGTTTTCTCTTGGCTTTGGGTTTTCATTTCTGAAGACTCCTCTGTCTTATGTGGCTTCAGTTAAATACATTTGTATGTTTTTCTCTTGTTAGCCTGCCTTTGTTACAGGCACTTCAGGCATGAATCTTGTGTTAGGTGAGGAAAATGTTACTTTTTCTCTGCACGTTTTCTTCCTTCTGGGTCTGCGTCTCTGTGTCCAAATTTCTCTCTATTTATGAGGACACCAGTCACTGAATTAGGGCCCACACTCATCCAATATGAACTTATTTTAACTTGATAACATCTACAAAGACCTTCCTTACCAAATAAGGTCACATTCACAAGTATGGACTGGGAGTTGTGTATCTTTTTGGGGAACAATTCAACCCCTAACACACCTATAAAACAAAGAATGTGTGCTCAATCATCTGAAAGACTTCCCCACAAACTTCTAGGATCATTAATGTATTTATTTAGTTTGCTCATGTTTTTCAAATTCAATAGCATTTATTTTTAGCATTAAGTCCATCAATCAGACCAATCCTAGCTCTGCACTGACCAGCTGGGTGACCCTGGTCAAACCACTTTTGTGCCCAGGGCCCAGAGTATTTTTTTTTCCCCAGGACTGTGGTGATTGCTGAATGAGCTAATACATGAATATGTTGGCATGGCTCGAGACAGTGAGTAGACCTGTGCTCTGGGTTAAGGCTCCTGTTTCCATCATCCCTTCATACTTGAGAGACAAGGGACACACGGCCCAGCAGAATCTAGGAGTCTCCCTAACAATGGCATCCAAGAATGGAGAGAGGCGGGCAGTGGTTTCAATTAAAATTCACTGTTTCCCGCAGAACAGAAGAAAGTAATAAAGCAATGTAGTAAATTACTGCTGTGGAAATAATGCCCAGATAGAAGAAATAAAAGATAAATTTAGGACCTTAATCAATCCTTTTTTTTAAACACATAAATACATAAGGGGGAGGATTGCTTGAAGCCAGGAGTTCAATAATAGCCTGGGCAACAGAGTGAGACCCCATTCTAAAATAATAATAATAATAACTGGGTACGGTGGTACATACCTGTAGTCCCAGCTACTTGGGAGGCTAAGAGAATTGCCTGAGTCCAGGAGTTTGAAGCTGTAGTAAGCTATGATCATGCTACTGCACTCCAGCCTGGGCAACAGTGGGAAACTCTGTCTCTTAAAAAACAGATAGTGGTCTGGGACACTGGTCTAAGTCCCTATGCATCTGCAGTTCCCTGGGGCTTGTAAATGGGCACTGCATACTTAATATGGATGCCAACACCTCAAAGAGCCTTAATCTAGACACATGACTGCAGAATCCCTATCTGAGGTCACAAGGATTTTTCTTCCCCCCTTTTCATCCAGGATTCATCTAATGTGGATTGTTTCATTCCAATGATGAAACAATCCACATATTGATCCATCAGAAGGCTGGCATTAAGCAGGAACAGGATTTGGAGCTGCTTAAGCATTTTAAGGGAAGAAACTCTGAAACTCTCAAATTAATCCCTTCATGCTGTTTTCTGGAGAAGGCTGTTCAAAATGGGCTCTGATGAGAATTTTGTTACCAGCCAAATCCTCTCCAAATATTAAGAGTTGAGAAAATGATAACTTAATTCACATGTATTCTGTTTGAAGTTTTGTTATTATTATTATTTTTTCTCTAATGGATTCTATTTCAAGTATTCATAGAGCCTTTAAAATACAAAGAACCTGGAGTCAGAGGGAAGTGAGAGGCAGCTTTGGATTTCTTCTCTTTTAAATTTTTAAAAACTTGTAACAAAAGGCAGGTTAACAATAGAAAAACATACAAATGTATTTAACTGAAGTTACATATGACAGAAGATTCTTCAGAAATGAAAACCCAAAGCCAAGGGAAAACTGTGTATTTTTGTTTAGGTTTGATGAAGAATGGTCAGTTGTGTAGAAGTATGACTGGACAAAGAGGGTATGTCCTAATGGTAATAAACTGGGAGAAACTTAGCAAGGCCTCTTTGTGTAACATTCCTTCCCTCTAGGTATTTCATTTTATTATTAATAATATTTATGTGTACATATATATACACATACATACACACATATTACATATAATAGTTATATGCCATCACATCTCAATAGTCAGTTATTCATTTTGCACAGGGTGCTTTGCTTGGGGCCATATGGAATGGGGTTCTGTAAAGTATTCCACATTAGTGCAATGGTTCTCAATGGGGGCAGTTCCTCCCATCCCTAGAATGTATGATAGTGTCTGGTGATATCTTGGTTGTCACAACTGAAGCAAGGGGTGACCTTGGCATCTAGCAGAGGCCAGGGATACTGCTGAACATCTTATATAATATACAAAACAGCTCCCCACGACGAAGAATTATCTGACCCAAAACATCCACAGTATTGAGGGTGAGAAACTCTGAAGTTGGTACTTACATTCACAATAAGCATATGAAAAAAAAATGAAGCTACATGAAGGCAGAGCGAGTCCACACTCTGGACTTAATTTCCAACAGCAGCTACACAGTGCAGCTGAGCCCCAGAGGAAGGCTGGTCATCTGGGAATACCACACCCATCGCTACCCTTTCTCAGTGGGTTAGCAGGACATGAAGCAGCATGGAACACAGAGCAACACAATTATTCTCCCAGAATGAACTGTAGTTCCAGGAAGTACCTCTGAGCTGCCTCTGCCCAGGACAAGATCCCAGCCAGGGCAAGAGCATCATTTTTCTTATGCTATATAATACAGCACGCTCTCCCATGCCTGATGGCCCACCCTGACCCAGCCCTCCACATCCTTGGAACCCCATGACCCCCACCCTCAACCCACAGTTGTGAGCTGATCAAGTGGGGAACTGCACAACTTCCCTGGGGACATAATGACTATGCAGAAAAGTTCCCTTTGTCCTTGTTCATGTGGAGCACATTCACGTGGATGCAAAGGTCACTGCTGAATTTAAATAACCCCCATGATAAATCTGCATGAGCCCGATTTGTTCTACTGGACTTGTTGGATTAAATGAACACAATTTAATGTTCTATAGGACAAGGGCTCCTTTCATGGCTGAAAGAAGGAGCAAGGGTGATTTACAGTTTCATACATACTCATTCGCTACATTATCTGCCTTGTGCCTGTAGTTATGAATATCAACTCATCATCCGGTGGCCATTTCTACCCGTTCAGGAGAATTTAGCTTTTCATTAGGAGGGGCTCTGCCATCCGGAAAGAAACAATAAAAAACAACAACAGATTTCCGCAGTGTTCGCTGAAAAACAAGCACCAATATTTGGACCCTTGTACCTCACCTTTTTCTTTTCCTTAAATCCCTATATTTGTAAATAAAGTAAGGTTTCCTCCTCTTTTCCTAGAAAAGGTGGTTTTCTAAGCAGATTACCACCACACAGAACTGTGCATGAACACAAGGCTTAACTTACCTAGGATACCAAATTATTTTTGAACATCCGTATCTTATGAACTAACACTTTTTTATAATGATATATTAAAATAAAATAATGTTTGTTGATTCATTAAAGTAGGTCTGAACTCCACTTAATAACAAATTCTGCTTGATTCCACCTATTTGGAAATCATACAAGTGTATCCAAACATTATATGACCCAGGTTTTTTATTAACTACAAGTCTTAGGAATCCATGTGATATTTTGCTCACGGATAGTTAGGGACAGGATTTTCATTTTTCTCCACTTGATTAAAGAGAAAGTATAAGCAAGGATATGGGAGTTGATTTTGGGAGTGGGTGGCTGAATTAACTCTCAAACCCCAGCCCCATAAGATGTTGCGGTAACTCATAAAGTTTGCTATCTTGTCCTCAGGTGTCTCTGGGTACCTTGTTACCTCCCGCTTTTGTTTCATATGGAACCTTGCTAATCAGGCTCTCAGGAGAGCAATATCAGCATCACCTAGAAACTTGTTAGAAATGCAAATAATCAAGCTCTGGCCTAAGACTCTATAGTCTAGCAAGCTCACCAGGTAATAATTTTCAGGTTGAAGTGTGGTCTGGATTTCTCTCCATTACCCCCTCTCTTATTCACTATGTTGTATACCATATACCAAAAGGCAAGCTGATGTTATATGCAGCTGATTAAAAAACTAAAGACATCCAATATTTTAATAAGCTATTTCCTCCAATTTTAATAGAGAAAGGAAATGTCTATCCTGGGAGTAATCAATAGTTAAAGGTAGAATTTGAGGTATTCTTACAGCACATACACTTTTGAAGAGGATTTCTTCCTCCTCAGTCACCTAAAGTGGGGGTAGCTAGTCTACCTACATATAAACTATGTTTTACTCAGGTTTATTTCAAGATGCTCACAGAAAGCAAAAGAAAGCTGAACTTCACCTCTACTCAAATACAAGTGGAGATGCCAGTGAACGGAGCATGAGTCAAAGGGAGACAGAGCAACTGCAGAAAGAAACTTAGAAATTCCATGCCCTGGACGGTGACCCATTGAAAGATCTGGATTAAGCAAAAATCACTTTCACAGGCAGACTCGCAATGCAGCATATGCGAATCCTGGATCTATGTTTTACAGATACAAAAGAAAGAATGAAGGGGTCTCTTTTATGTATGTGTTTTTCCCTTTAAAATAATTCCTTTAAGAAGTAGGTCTCTCAGAAGGAAGATTGGAAAAAACAAACAAAACAAAACAAAACAAAAAAAACAAGGCCCTTTAAAATTTAACTATTATCAAACTCCAAAACAGAAGAAAAGAGATGTACGTATTTGCTACTTCTAATATCTTACCACATTCCTGACATTTATGACTTTTAAAATTCGCTTTCTAAAGGACAAAAAACCAAACACCGCATGTTCTCACTCATAGGTGGGAATTGAACAATGAGAACTTATGGACACAGGAAGGGGAACATCACGCTCCGGGGACTGTTGTGGGGTGGGGGGAGGGGGGAGGGACAGCATTAGGAGATACACCTAATGCTAAATGACGAGTTAATGGGTGCAGGAAATCAACATGGCACATGGATACATATGTAACAAACCTGCACATTGTGCACATGTACCCTAAAACCCTAAAGTATAATAAAAAAAAATAAAATAAAATTCGCTTTCTAATAATATCATGCCTCGCAAGCTATCTGGTAAGCTTCACTTGTTTATATTCCCTGTATAGTTGTCTGGCCCCTCTCTCTGCAGGTCAGCCCATTCTTCAGGCCCCCTTCAGGTCTGCAAAGATCCCTTGTTACTCAGCTCTGCTCTGACATGTTACACTGTTCATAGCTTATAATCCACAGAGCTCCACTGTTTTTTTGTTTTGTTTTGTTTTTGTTTTAAATAAGCTGCCTTAAATGATCGCCTTATATCATACGTATGATGGTTCTGTTTTTCCTATGAGACTAAATTCCCTGAGTGCAGAAAGTATCTTCCAATGTATTTCTGTTATGTCTCCCACCTGCTGACACCTGGGGTCTAGATCAACAGTACATCATTCACTTTATAAAACTGAGTTGAAGATTTCAGTGCTACCTAGCAATTGCTAAGGCAAGACATAGCTGCCTTTCAGAAATGTCTTCCTCAAGACAGTGGGGTCCAGAAGCAGTGTGCCTGTAGCTTACACAGACCTTTTTTCTAGTGGGAAATATGGGATGATGATGATGATCGTAATAGTTAACATTTATTGAGCTCTCTACTAAACACTGGCATGTCAGCCCTGTACTATGTGGTTTCCATGGTGTAAACATGACTAAAATAAACCTTCCAAAGCCCTAGAAGAAATTTCCACCCCTGCTCCCCAATTCAGCCTGGCTGACCAATGAGGGCCACCCTGGACTCCCTCAAAAGAACTGGAGGCCGGGCGCGGTGACTCACGCCTGTAATCCAGCACTTTGGGAGGCTGAGGTGGGCGGATCACGAGGTCAGGAGATCGAGACCATCCTGGCTAACGTGGTGAAACCCCGTCTCTACTAAAAATACAAAAAGTTAGCCGGGTGTGGTGGCAGGTGCCTGTAGTCCCAGCTACTCGGGAGGCTGAGGCAGGAGAATGGCGTGAACTCAGGAGGCGGAGCTTGCAGTGAGCCGAGATCGTGCCACTGCACTCCAACCTGGGCAACTGAGCGAACTAGAAGGAAGCAACATTCCTGCTCACCCAAAGAGGCAAGTGAACACCAGCCTGCTGGTGTCTCCACCTCAGACACGGAGGTAGGCTAATTTGATTGAATTTAACTGCTTGGCCTGGAATTAAGCAAGAGTTCTCTGTACCGGCCAGAAAAAACCACACAGCATTACAGCTTTTGTTTTCCTTAAGCCACAGGAATTACTAAAGAAAGTCCACAGACTACTGATTCTATGTGATTCTAGATGTGGTAGAAAAAAACCCATATTTGTGTAGAGAACAGATGTTCAATAAAGAAATCTCTCTCCATTTTGGGGTTGGGAACATCTGTTATCTGCTACAAGCTGTATATCATAAGTCTTGGCATTATTTGCGTTGGTGTTAATCATTTTAATCTTTATTATGTAGCACATTGCCAAAACAAAACCAAATTCTAAAAATTCCAACTGTATGGCAGAGGAGGAAATGAAAGCTTAGTTTACTAGAGTCAACATCCATTTGAGAAAAAATCTAAAGCATAAATCTTTCCTAAATATACTGGTTAGTATGCCTCTGTCTATGTATCTATGTATCTGTCTATCTATCTATCTACACACTGGTTAGCTACACATCCAGCTTCATTACTGAAAAATGTTATATTGATGTAACTATTTCAGACAAATGACTTTAGAGAGTCAGGAAGAAATGCCAAAAATTAAGACTTCTATTAGAGAGTTCCTTGAGCTGGCTGAAGGCTGCCCTCTAGGCAGCATGATACTTAGAGCAACACTATTAACAAGAATTTCACCAGACTTGGAGTTCTGTGACTCTCATTAGAAATAGGCATAACATGACTCTTACAGAGCTTTGTAGTTTACCAACAGCCTTCAAACACATCATGATGACATTCAGACTTTATGAGCAACCCTTGCAGAGTAAGCAAGGTCATTCTCATTTTCCAGATAAGTGAGGTCCAAAGAGATTAAATGACTGTAACTACAGTAAAGTAGTTAGAATGGGGTATCAGCTTTTTTTGTGGGATTTCAATGCACCAGGCACTGTGCAAAGGATTTCTGGTGAGGACTCCTATATTCCTTGCAACTATTTTTACTAAAAGCTACATTTAAGAGAGGTTCAATAATTTCCCCAAGGTCATGAAGCTGGTAAGTTCACGAAGCTGGTAAAAACTGTGCAATACAGTCTGTTTCTCCCGCTGTGTTCTATGGTGTTTCCTAGTTAGAAAGCACAGATCAAGCATTTGAAACTCAGGACTTCTAACCCCAAATGTGACTTCCTCCATGAAGCCCTCCCTGACCATCACTCCCACCAACCCTATATTGAGTGACGCTCCCCTGCTGGAATCATTTATATCTTTCATTATATCAGAAGTATTTGTTAAGTTCATATAAGTTTGGGTCCTTAAAGGCTGGGACCATATCTTAAGTTTATAACCCTCTTTATTAGATCTTACTTGACAATTAATAGGTACAATAAATGGTTGGTGATTGAATAAATGGATAAAAAGCAGTATTTTCTTATCATGTGTCTGGAAACTACAAGGTATGCTATATATTTCTTTAGACAATTAGATCAGTTGGACAAAAATGTCATTCCTGGCAAAAATGCTTTTTAAAAATCTATGGCAAGAAGAGAGAAATTATGAACATGCTTAAGGATCTTATTAGCAACATAGGCCAAATAGTGATAAAATAGGGCTTTCTGAAAAATTATGTTCAAACTTTTAAAAGTTGTATAAATAAAAGCTTTAGTTACATGAATGAGCATGTTCTTCTCTGAACTTCACATCCAACCCAAATTCTTCCCTCTTCCCTGTGACAGTTATTCTTTCTATTCACTCCTAAATAAAGGAAGAGAACAGTGAAAACTTCCCTTTTGCAGCTTTTTATTAACTTCTTTAAAAAAAAAAGGGTGCTGGGCCTACCATTAATGACTCAAGTAGCAATGGGATCGAGATGGAAGAAGCAGAATCTGACTGAGGTATTTCAGACTCCACTGGGTTGTGAAATGTGAAGATATCTGTGGCCTCAACTTTTTTACTGTGACATTGTTTGTTTTAGTTTTTGTTCTCTCTCTCCCTTCACCCCAACCCTCACTCTTAAATTTGCAAAGTGATTGAATTCATTTCTCCGTGGCTATGTTCTAAGGAGCTCTTTGCCATACCAAAAAGTAAATCAGGAGGGCTTCCCAGGAAAGTTGGAGGCCTGTTCCTCAGATGCATGGAGAATTTTATCCACTTAATGGGGCTCTCAAAGGTTGGGCCAAGGCTCCAAATCTGAGTCCTCTCCTGCAAGTACAAGCAGGCCTCAACAGATACTGATAGTTAGTACTCTCTTTGTCTTACAATAAAATACAGGTCAAATCCCGATTCAACACTGTTAGAATGCAAAAGTCTGCTTAACAAAATGATTGATCCACTCATAATTAGAGAAAATCAATAATTTTTTTTCTTAAACCCTGACATTCTCTTTCATTATATTAATGGGAATCTGACATTTATAAAATACTTGAGGTCAGCTACTTGTTTCTGTTTAACAAACATAGGCAGGAGAAACAACTATCAACTAGATTAGTAGTTCATTAGGAGAGCTGAGTTTGTTCACACCAACAAATCTCAACTGAGCCTAACTTTTTGACCAATATCAACTCACTTGCCCAGGGTGAAATTAAATTATTCTAAATTTCAATGAATTAAAACCCCATCCATCACAACTCTCACCGTTTTACTCCTTTGTTCAGACCTAAAAGACGCAAATCACAAGAAAGCAATGAACCTCTCAGATCTGCAAAGAACTTTTCCAATGTACATACCTGTCTCAGAATGCATTCAGCCAAATGCACACCTGTTACTGATCCTTAGGCCTTTCTTATCCTTACTCAACCAATTAAGTTTTCATTACAATCTCTAATAACGTTTTGAGCAAAAGACCAGAAAATTGAAGTTATACATATTTTATGTAAAAATTGAGACACTGGAAGTTCTTTTAAACATGGATGCTTCCTTGATGGGTAGTACAGGAATCGCAAAAACATCTGGAGTTTAAGGTGAAGGCTTTAAGGAGATCAGCAAGGGGGAAGTGTCTAGAGGTAGAGGCATCACAGAGCCAGCTTGCTCATAGAATCCAGCAGAGGCCAGGTTACTCTTTTTCAAGAAAGAGAAGGAAGCAGCTGGCTCTCTGAGTGGCCTGGGAACCACATTTTATTATTATGAGTAAAGCAAATCTAATGCCTTCTGTGAAAACCTCTGATTTTGATTAGATCACTCCCACTCAGTGTCAAGTAAAATTGAAACATACCAAATAGACAGAAGTGGCACTCACCTTTTCAGAAACTATTCTCAGAAAGGAAGATGCTATTCTTTAGAAAACAAAGTAAATGAGTACAGCAAGTGTCAGGCTGACGAATTTAAAAGCTGGACTACAAACTAAAAAGAAGTCATATAAGCATTCCCTTACCTGTTTTGATATTTGATATTCGTAATACTGACAAATTTAAAAGCTGGACTACAAACTAAAAAGAAGTCATATAAGCATTCCCTTACCTGTTTTGATATTGATGGCAAAAAAATTCTGAGGATTTCCACTTGTAATCCTGTATGTCAGTTTTTCATTGGAACTGGAGTCAGGATCTTCAGCCTGGATCTGAATGACAGATACGTCCTTTGGAGAGTTTTCCATGACAACAGGATAATATATAGGTTCTGAGGTCAGCGGGGCATTGTCGTTCACATCTTCAACTTCAATGTAGACCTCAATGGTGGAGTAGAGTGGAACAACGCCCCTGTCTGTGGCATACACTGTTAGCCAGTATGACCCCGTTGTCTCCCGATCAAGAATGTCTGCGGCAGTGATGACCCCTGAGAGAAAAAAGAGAAAGTGTGACTGTCACAGAGAAAGGGAAGACATTAAATAAATAATCTCAAATTCCAAAGGACTACACTAAATAATCTTGGCATATGAAAAACACCCAAATCCATAACATAAGGTTAAATTAAGATGTCACTCTTTACATAAGAAAATGATTTTCAGCAGTACCATATTAAATAGTTCTTCTACTGTTTATAGAGTATAATTACATTCACAAATACTTTATTTGAATTTTGGAGATAGATATCTTTCAAACAAACCTGCGCTCAGATGCACACACACAGAAGAGATGATATAGGGGAATGAGAAGAGGTTGTGCCAGGGGTCAAAGCACTTCCCATGTTTCATGGGAAATCAGTGTAGTATCAGGTCAATATCTCCATTTGACCTGATATTGAATTGACTTCTTATGTAATGAAAAGCTCTCCTAGGGTAAATTATTTTATTTATTCATTTACAGAAAGAAGAAAAACCTTTCAAACATTCTTTTTTTTGCCTGTTAGATGGAAAATATTTTGCCTGCAAAGATATAACCCTCCTTCTTACTCTTTCCCTGAAAATCAAATGTCACAGCTATTCCAACATAATCAGAGAAGAGGTCATATCAACACATGTTCTGAATGAGTTCCATCTCCCTTAAGAACTCTACAGAGGGCCCTAATAAACTCTGAGCCACTTTGAGAGATGCTCATGGACAATCATTTTAAATTAGGAGTACAAAATGCCCAATCTTTCCCATTTCATGGTTGAAACAAGTGCCAACCAGGAAATCAGATGTCTGCCTAAAAAGCCAGAGAAAACACAGTGCTCTTGTCTATCTTTACAACCCTTACCCAATCACCAGGCTACAGAAACTCACCAAAGGGACAGGATCCTGAGCCCATCGTGATGGGAAAACTCTGGGCTCAGTGTATAAAAACTGTAAAAGTAGTCAGGAGGCTCATAGAAAGCGTGAAATTCATGTAAATCCTTATACTATAAAAGACATTGTGAAAAGAGTCAAGAAACAGTTCTCCAGTTCTGCCCTGAATTCTCTATCCTCTGTATTCCTGTTAAACTTTTGTCTAAATTAGGCATATAACTTAGCCTATAGACCCTGCATAAGCAAACTGCCAAGTACAGCAACTGGGAGAGAGGAGGGCATCTGTCCAGAAACAGTTAGGCTGGAATACTCAAAATTTCCTCAAACTCAAGACAGATAAAATATTTTAAGGGTGATAACTTGATTGATGGTGAAATTTCAGCTGCAACGTTATTCACCCAAGAACTCTGCATAGTGGTAGGCCATGGGACAAAAGTTAATCTTAAATATTCTCAGTGGAAATATGTAAAACAATGGGTTCCTGTAGAATATGGCTGATATCTGGTAGTTAGAAAAGAAATGCCAATCTGTCATTAGAGGGAT
Source organism: Symphalangus syndactylus (assembly GCF_028878055.3). NCBI lineage: Eukaryota > Metazoa > Chordata > Mammalia > Primates > Hylobatidae > Symphalangus > Symphalangus syndactylus. The sequence goes on along the minus strand of NC_072428.2, from coordinate 78,709,664 downwards.
AGGTACTAGACAATAGAATAGGAAGAAAATGAGAAGTAAAAGCAACAACAACAACAATAATAACTATTATAAACACAGTGATATGTGTTCATTGATTGAATGAATAAAGATAGCTTTATAAACTGTGTTGACATTGCTATCTATAAGACCACCAGGTTGACTAAATAGTGGAATGGAGAACTTTATTGGCAGCCAATATCAGTTTGCAAACTGGGAAGAGATGTTGTCCAGTGTGTGCCGAAAGTGCTCTCTTTTCCAAGAGGGGAAAGGCCAGGTTGGTTTTATGCCTCACAGGGCCCATGGCACACAATGCAGTCATATATATTCAGCAGATTTGGGAGAAACATCATACGTATTTATGAGAAGAGCTGACCATATTCGCAGAGGGAAAACATACATGCAACATACATTCTATGTTCACTTTGGGGCAGGATTTTAGCATTAAAATGAGGTGGAATTTGGCTCTTTACATCAAAAGATGAACTATAGAACACAAAGACAGTTTGTGCACAAGCTTCATAAGCCGGCTGATACTGGCTTAGGTCTGCAGTAGCTTATCAGAAAGGAATGTTTGTGAGACAAATCCTCTGTCCAACCAGAGTTTTAGTGGTCTGGGTTGTAAATCAAAGTTAGGACAATTTGCCTGGTAGCTCTTATTGTTAGAGAGTCTAGTCGGAGAGTGGTTTTTCCTGTAGGAATTTAGAAATCTGCCATGCCAGCTGGGCCCTGAACCGTCAACCCAGAGGCTACTCTGTTTTTTAACCTTCAGATTCATCTTAGTTGATAAAGGACCATCTATTTTGGTCTCTCAGACAGAGTCAATTGTCAACATGACATTAAGGACCAGAGAAGGAGGACTCTGAGGGTTGGATACCTGGCCAGGTGTGAGCACATCTGCGAGTACAGGACACCAGCACATCACAGACACCATGGACAGTTTTGTGGAACTCTCATAGCAGTCAGTGCCACGAGCTGCCACCCAGGTAGGCTGGAGCTCTGCAAGTCAGAGAACAGACAAGTGACAGGGAACTAAGCAGTCTCTGGGATGGAAACTAAGAGTAGAAAGTTGTGAGCTGGGGTGAGGGATACAGGTCAGGAAAAAAATGTTCTGCAATCTCCGCAAGGCACCTCTTCACTGCCATGAGACCTGTCCATTCAGTTTACAGGCATCCACTGGACCCTGTGCTGCCATTGGAGGAACACAGATAATGAGAGGGTCTCTGTCCTCAAAAGACTCCCAGTCCTTTGGAGAACACAGATCTTTATTAAGGAGATCTGTACTGAGGGGATAAATGCATAGCCAACAGCCAGAAGGGCTAATCTGGTTTAGACCGAAATACTAGGAAGAGCAAAGACTCTAGAACCAGAAGGGGATGGGATGCAGGGGAAATAGCATTTACTGAGGATCCATAATGTGCTTGAGACCTGTAATTCAAATTCCCTATAATATAAACTTTATAATTATCTCTTAAAGATAAGGACACCATGTTGGTAACTTGCCCAAGGCTCCACAGCTAAATGTAGAAGAACCCTAGACTGTCTGCCTTGAATAACCCAGTTTCAAATCCGGTATCCTTTACTTTCTACCCAATTGACCATAGAGAAGATGTTCAACCCAAGCGAATCCAGTTTTCATACCCATCTCTGTGTTGTGGTAATCATTAAATGTACACCAAGAGTTTGGCAAAATGCGTGTGGCATAGTACATGCTGAGTATGTGTTAAATCTATGTGAACCAAAAGCAATACCATAGGCGTTCTAAATGGTAATCACACCTTAAAGCAGGGGATAATCTTGAAAGGTGAGAAGTTGGGGATGAATTGTCATGCTAGATGTTTTTTCTTCTCTGGTCATGTGCCATTCTCACAGTCTTTGTGATTTTCCCATCACATAATTTTTTTGTGTGTGAAAGTATCTGGCCTTTTGGGGGAACGTCAAAGTAAGGTCACTAAAAAGAGAACATAATTCAATAAGCAATAAAATCAAGGACGTTTTTCAGTTTTATTTGTCACCTTCCCTGACTACCTGCTATGCCTACATTTCCACGTATGTGTGTGTACACGCACACACACACACACACCAAAGCACTTACATATAGAGATTTGCAGTCACAAAATTGCTTTGCAATTCCTGGAAGTCACTAAATTATTTTCTTCCATTTGTCAAACAGGAAGACGGTATATCGCAGCCTTTGGACATTAAAGGATTTTGAGAAGTCCTTAGATGAAATGCATTCACCAATACAAATTAAAATACAAGGGTGGGATTTTACCTTATTTTACTCTTAATGAAGGATCAGACATTTTCCTTAAAAATTAGAATTCTCTCCTGTTAAAATAAAAGATGTCTATGGCTATATTTACCAAGTAACTAGAAATGTGAATGAGTATCTTGGAACACAATGTTCAGATGTCAGTTTTATGATCCAAAAATTTGAGGACAAATTTTAAAAGGACTGAGTCTGAAATGTGTTAGTTACTGAGTTTCATCCAAGGCTCAATATTAATCATATTAACACCACTGATGTCCAGTGATAGCATTTCTTCATACCTATCCTCTTATAGCTAATGATGGTCAACATAGTCACAACTAAGAATGTAAATCCACATTACCTCTTTTATCAGTCAAAAACTCACTTTTAAGATTGACCAAGGAATGCCAAAATCACATCTTGAGGGCCCTTAACATTGTGACAACCGCAATGCATTCTTTATTGGTTTGTATTAAAATTGAGGTATCTGGAATACAATAACCTATCCATGTCTAAAGCAAACAATTGGTAAGTTTTCATTTTCATGAAACCATCACCACAATCAAAACAACAAACATATCCACGATCCTCCAAAGTAGCCTCTTTCTCATTTTCAATCCCTTGCTCCCAACTCTTTCTACCCACAGGTAACCACAGATTACCTTTCTGTCATTATAAATAACTTGTATTTTCTAGAACTTTATAGAACCTAAATAATATAGTATATACTGTTTTTCTGTTTTCTTTCACTCACAATAATTATTTTGAGATTGAGCCATGTTATTTTGTGTATAACAATAGTTAATTCCTTTTCATTTCTTAGTAACATTCCATTGTGTAGGGTATACCATTATTTTTTTAACCATTGACCTACTGGTGAATATTTGAGGTGCTTTCAGTTTTTAACCGTTACAAATAAAGCTGCTAAGAACATGCATCTAAAAGTTTTATATGGAAGAATACTTCCATTACTCTTGAGTAATAACTTAGGGGTAGAATGACTATATCACAGGAGAGGTGTATATTTGCACCGCTTCACATTCCCACTGGCAGTGAATGTGGAGGGTTCCAGTTGCTCCACATCCCCACTTGTGGCTGACTTGGCATGGTCAGTGTCTCAAATGTAGATATTCTAATGGGTATACAATGGTATCTCATTGAAGTTTTCATTTGCATCCTCCTTATGATGTTAAGCATCTTTAAAAGTGCTTATTTTTCACCTGAATATCTTCTCTAAGATAAAGAAGTTATCATAGGTTAAGTGTTCAAGTGTTTTGCCTATTTTTAAATTTGGGTTGTTTGTTTTCTTGAGTTTCAAGAGTTCTTTATATATTCTGGATAACAGTCTTTATCAGATAAGCGATTTGCTAACTTCCCCCCCGCCCCCAGTCTGTGGCTTATCTTTTCACTCTTATAATAGTAATGTTTGAAGGTAAAAATCTTATATTTTCATATCCAATTTATCAATTTTTCTTTTATAGGTCATGTTTTGGTATTGTATCTTAGAAATCCTTGCCTAATCCAAAGTCACAAAAATTTTGTCCTGTGTTTTCTTCTGGTCTAATAGTCTTAGGTGTTGTATTTACATCTATGATCCATTTTGAGTTTTCTTTATGGTGAAAGGTATAGATCTAAGTTCATTTTTTGTATGTAGATGTTCATTGTTCCAGCCGCATGTGTTGGAAAGACTCTTCTTTTTCCACTGAACTGCCTTTGCACCTGTGTCAAAAATCAATTGCTACATGTATGGGTCTATTTCTGGACTCTCCATTCTGTCCCATTAATCTATTTGACTACCTTTATGCCAATATCACATTGTCTTGATTAATGTAGCTTTATAAATCTTGAAATCAGGAAGTGTAAGTCTTCCAACTTTGCCCATTTCACAATTGTTTAGGCTAACCCAGGTGATTTGCATTTCTATATAAATTATAGAATCATCTTTAAAATCCATAAGACACTTAGGAAACCCACTAGGATTTTGATTGGGATTAGATTTAACCTATAAATTAATTTGGTAAGAACTGGCATCTTGACAGCTTTGAGTCTATTGATCCATAAAAATGGTATTTATCTTTACGTATTTGTCTTCTTTCATTTCTCTAAGGAATGCTTTATAATTTCGGTATACAGAGCTTACATATCTTTTGTCAAATTTATCCCTAAATATTTCATGTTTTTGATATATTATAAAATGCATTATTTTTATTTTAATGTCAATTGTTTAATTTTAGTATATAAGTTACAGTTGATTTTTGTATATTAATCTTGTATCCTACAACATTGTTAAACTCACTTATTAGTTCTAACCAATTTTTTTTTTTTTATTGTTATACTTTAAGTTCTGGGATACATGTGCAAAACGTGCAGGTTTGTTACATAGGTATACATGTGCCATGGTGATTTGCTGCACCCATTAATCTGTCATCTACATTAGGTATTTCACCTAATGCTATCCCTCCTTTAGCCCCCCACTCCTTGACAGGCCCTGGTGTGTGATATTATCCTCCCTGTGTCCATGTGTTCTCATTGTTCAATTCTCACTTATGAGTGAGAACATGCAGTGTCTGGTTTTCTGTTCTGTGTTAGTTTGCTGAGAACAATGGTTTCCAGCTTCATCCTGTCCCTGCAAAAGACAGGAACTCATCCTTTTTTATGGCTGCATAGTATTCCATGGTATATATGTGTCACAGTTTCTTTATCCAGTCTATCATTGATGGGCATTTGGGTTGGTTACAAATCTTTGCTATTGTGAATAGTGCTGCAGTAAACATACATGTGCATGAGTCTTTATAGCAGAATGATTTATAATCCTTTGGGTATATAAACAGTAATGGGATTGCTGGGTAAAATGGTATGTCTAGTAAATTTCTTGGTAATATTTCTAGCATTATTTGGCTCACTGGATCTAGATCCTTGAGGAATCACCACACTGTCTTCCACAATGGTTGAACTAATTTACACTCCCACCAACAGTGTAAAAGCATTCCTATTTCTCCATATCCTCTCCAGCAACTGTTATTTCCTGACTTTTTAATCATTGCCATTCTAACTGGTGTGAGACTGTATCTCATTGTGGTTTTAATTTGCATTTCTCTAATGACCAGTGATGATGAGCTTGTTTTCATGTTTGTTTGCTGTATAAATGTCTTCTTTTGAGAAGTGTCTGTTCATATCCTTTGCCCACTTTTTGATGGGGTTGTTTTTTTTCTTGTAAATTTAAGTTCCTTGTAGATTCTGGATATTAGCTCTTTGTCAGATGGATAGATGGCAAAAAGTTTCTCCCATTCTACAGGTTGCCTGTTCACTCTGATGACAGTTTCTTTTGCTGTGCAGAAGCTCTTTAGTTTAATTAGATCCCATTTGTCAATTTTGGCTTTTGTTGCCATTGTTTTTGGTGTTTTTAGTCATGAAGTCTTTGCCCATGCCTATGTCCTGAATGGTATTGCCTAGGTTTTCTTCTAAGGTTTTTATGGTTTTAGGTCTTACATTTAAATCTTTAATCCATCTTGAGTTAATTTTTGTACAAGATGTAAGGAAGGGGTCCAGTTTCAGTTTTCTGCATATGGCTAGCCAGTTTTCCCAACACCATTTATTACATAGGGAATCCATGACTTGTTTTTGTCAGGTTTATCAAAGATCAGATGGTTGTAGATGTGTGGTTATTTCTGGGGCCTCTGTTCTGTCCTTTTGGTCTATATATTTGTTTTAGTATCAGTACCATGCTGTTTTGGTTACTGTTGCCTTGTAGTATAGTTTGAAGTCAGGTAGCATGATGCCTCCAGCTTTGTTCTTTTTGCTTAGGGTTGTCTTGGCTATATGGGCTCTTTTTTGGTTCCATATGAAATTTAAAGCAGTTTTTTCCAGTTCTTTGAAGAAAGTCAATGGTAGCTTGATGGGGATAGCATTGAATCTATAAATTTCTTTGGGCAGTATGGCCATTTTCACAATATTTATTCTTCCTATCCATGAGCATGGAATGTTTTTCCATTTGTTTGTATCCTCTCTTATTTCCTTGGGCAGTGGTGTGTAGTTCTCCTTGAAGAGGGCCTTCACATCCCTTGTAAGTTGGGTACTTTATTCTGTTTGTAGCAATTGTGAATGAAAGTTCACTCATGATTTGGCTCTCTGTTTGTCTATTATTGGTGTATGGGAATGCTTGTTATTTTTGTCCATTGGCTTTGTATCCTGAGACTTTGCTGAAGTTGCTTATCAGCTTAAGGAGATTTGGGGCTGAGACGACGGGGTTTTCTAAATATACAATCATGTCATTTGCAAACAGAGACAATTTGACTTCCTCTCTTCCTATTTGAATATCCTTTACTTCTTTCTTTTGCCTGATTGTTCTGGCCAGAACTTCCAATACTATGTTGAATAGGAGTGGTGAGAGAGGGCATCCTTGTCTTGTGTGGGTTTTCAAAGGGAATGCTTCTAGCTTTTGCCCATTCAGTATGATATTGGCTGTGGGTTTGTCATAAATAGCTCTTATTATTTTGAGATATGTTCCCTCAGTACCTAGTTTATTGGGTGTTTTTAGCATGAAGGGGTGTTTAATTTTATTGAAGGCCTTTTCTGCATCTGTTGAGATAACCATGTGGTTTTTGTCATTGATTCTGTTTTTGTGATGGCTTATGTTTATTGATTTGCATATGTTGAACCAGCCTTGCATCCCAGGGATGAAGCCGACTTGATCATGGTGGATACACTTTTTGATGTGCTGCTGGATTCAGTTTGCCAGTATTTTATTGAGGATTTTCACATTGATGTTCATCAGGGATAATGGCCTGAAATTTTCTTTTTTTGTTGTGTCTCTGCCAGGTTTTGGTATCAGGATTATGCTGGCCTCATAACATGAGTTAGGGAGGAGTCCCTCTTTTTCTATTGTTTGGAATAGTTTCAGAAGGAATGGTACTAGCTTCTCTTTGTACCTGTGGTAGAATTCGACTGTGAATCTGTCTGGTCCTGGGCTTTTTTTGTTGGTAGGCTATTAATTACTGCCTCAATTTCAGAACTTGTTATTTGTCTATTCAGGGATTGGACTTCTTCCTGGGTTAGTCTTCTAACCAATTTTTTATAAATTCCATAGTTTTCTACATGGATGATCATATCATCTCCAAACAGAGACAGTATTACAACCACTATCATCACTATCATGACTTCCACACACATCACTGTTTAATCGTTGTGCACCTGGTATTTTGACAGGTACAATAAATTCAGTCTTCATTAATTCTTTAAAATCCCTCATTCATTCAACAAATATTTATTACTGCAAGCACTTATGAGGCAGTTACTGTATTTATCCCCATTTGACAGATAAAGAAACAGATATAGGTTAAGCAACTTGCCAGTGATCACTCATCCAGTAAATATAAAATTCTCTTCTCAAACTTTAGTTTGTCAGACTCAAGACCAGTTGTTAACAAAAACCATATTGTCTATTTAATCTATATTTATACAAACCCAGATACAGTATCATATCTAAAGACATTTTTCCCCTCTGATAGAGAAGTGTCATTAATTGAGCAAACATTATTTAATTAATATTTTACTTTCTTACTCATGTTTTCCATACTGAATGTAGAAATCATAAAAGGATACTTTTTGGCACATCTTGGTATATCTTTGTAGAATATAAATATTTGTTAAAAGCATTACTGACTCTCTTCAAAGAGAGTCTGTTTTTATTTATAAAGATAGGCAGAATATAAATGTCTGTGACATATTCATAACCCATTACTCAACACAGTCCTGGAGTATTCATCCCCAGAATGGGGTCTCCTTCCATCTTTCTGTTCATAGTGGGTTCTATAATGGCAGAGTTTTTGGCTGCCTGACATATAGTAGGCACTCAATAAGTGTATGTCCATGACACTGATTCAGCAGTAGGCTAGTTTATATCAATGAAGGGATTCATTAGCCTCCCTCAGACCTGGAAGAGACCTCTAAGAACACTGGATACAATTCTCCTAATGAAAGTATTCCTTCCACAACATCCCTGACCCAGAACCCAGACTCTGTTCCAAATCAGGTGATAGGATCCTCACTATTTACTGGGCAGTTTTAGCTAACACATACTTCTTCACACTGAGGCAAAAATTTGGTCTCTGTAATTTCAAAAGCCATTTCTACCTGTATTCCCATTCACATTCCAGAATAAAACAGAACAACTTTGCAAACAACCTTTCTTCTATGACAGGTCTTTCAGTATCAGAAGATAACCATTTCTTTGCTGGGCTTTTCTTCTCCAGTCTAAGAATTCCTTGCTCATGTGCCATAGAGGTTCTTTCTTCATTCTGATCTCTGTCTCTGATTCAATAGGATAAGACCTCTGTCCATTCATAAGTGCATGCTGAGTGGGAGTAGAAATGAGCGATTAAGAACACCTCATTTAAAAAATAAACCATCTACAATGAGCTTCTAGCATGTTTCAGGTAGTACTGCTCAGTGAAAAGGACTCAAGTGAATATCCCAGACAGCAATGCATCCTATCCCTCACATTTTTACCTATCACTGAAATGCTCAAGGTGGATTACGGTAAGATGCTCAAATTTTACCCTGATGTTTATAAAAATGTAATTTTCAAAATTCATTAGAAGTACAGTTTGGATTTTTTATGCTCTTTGTTTTTAAGGTATGCTTATGTTTATAAAATTGTTCTTTTCTGTTTTTATCTTTATTTGCTGTATAATAAAGGCAGTAGCAGGCCCAAAATTCTCTGGGCATCTTAATATTTAATTGAATAAGTAGATACACAGAAAGTATTTATTTATTTGTATGTTTGTTTCGGCAGAACTGTGCACAGATTGAACTTCAATTATTTAATTCCAGCATGAAACACACATTTGTTTTAATTAATTTTTATTCACAAACAAATTGCTCACTGAATCAGTCCGAAATATTTGAGATGAAAGGGGAAATATACAAAGCTGTTCATAATTAGATAAATATTATTTGCTGGGTTGTTTACCTTTCCTACTTTCTAGCCATATCCCCATATGCCACATGCCAAGTCTAAAATGACATCTTGCCCCAAAAGAATGACACCCAAACACTCACAACAGCTCCAAACAACCTATCAGCATACGGATCAGGGAATATTTGGGGGTCATGTGTTTATAACATGGTAAAAATCACCCTGCTGGGATAATTATTGGAGACTCTGGGGCCATTAAAAACAATCTTAAAAAATACCTCGATGGCATACTTGTTGTATATGCTCCTAACAGAGTCTGTTCACTTGTGCATGATTCATTTAATGCTTATTTCTAATTATTGAAAATGTAAATTCTCAAATTTCAGTGCATTAAAGATTTTTTAGCTTCTTATTCTGAAATAATTATAAATTCATAGGAATGTGCAAAGAAATATATAGAGAGTTCCCTGCACTCTTTACCTAATCTTTCCTAATATTAACATCTCAGTGCATTTTTAAATTGCTTATTTCTTCAGGAGTCAAACTCTTTAAACTAGATTTATTTCTGAGAGCACATGAAATTCTTTCATGGGCTCCATAACCACTTTTAGCCAACCCATGCCTGCCTCTAGCAAGATCACACAGATACTATTTTTCTTTCTTGTTCTATTCATCCTTGGACCTGTATAAGATTCTTAATGCCTTCGCAGAAATCATTGTTCAGCACAGTGTGTGGTAACAGTTAAGGAAGAATGGGTATTTTATCCTCATAGGCCCAACCAGGGTCACTCCACTCACTCCTATAGTCATATCTGTAATTGCTGTCAGTCTGAAATATATGGACACAGCTGAAACAAACTGAAATGGCATGAACAGAAATTAGCAGAGAAATTGTGGGTGGAGATAATCTTAACTTAGGTGTTTATAATGCTTCAAATACATTTTAGTGTGTTAAATACAATTTGCAGAAGGCCACTGGTTTGGAATGAGTTCCTGCACCAGGCCCAAAAGATCAAACCAAAATGGAGTCACTCATATTAAGTTCATGCCACCAAGCCAACACTAAGTTGTTTATCTGACCTTCCAAGAAATCAAGATATATATATATATATATATATATATATATATATATATATATATATATATATAATTTTGGGACATGTATATATATAACTTTGAGATATATATATATAAAACTTTGAGATATATATATAACTTTGATATGTGTGTATATATATATATATAGCTTTGATATGTGTGTATATATATATATATATATATATATATATAACTTTGATATATATTTTTTATATATCCCCAAACAGGTCATTTTTAGCTAGTATGATAAGAAAGTCCCCTTTGCTTTAACCTTTACTAGGAAAGTCATTTTGAAACAACCAATCTGCTTTTTGTTCCAGTTCTGTTCTCCTTAGCCCTTTTCTGTCTATAAAGCCACCCTCCTCTGCTCAGCTCATCAGAGCACCCATTCTATTTTAGAGAATGAGGTAGTGCCTGATTCTAGAATCACAAATAAAAGGCAGTTAAGATTTTTAAATTTGTTGTGATTTTGTCTTTTGGCAACTCTCTCTATATTATATGTGCATATATTTTTATATAATTTATATGTCACATATTAAGATATAACATACTTAAATGTATACTTTAATGCACTTTTTTTAAATTGGGGATTTTAAGTGAATTGCCCAGCTAATCAAGTGGCAAAGTCAGGCCTGGAATGTGGCACACTGAATAGAAGTCACACACTCTTTCCATTACATGAGGTATGCTGCTGATCTATCCACGTGTGTCCATTATCATGAAAAAGAAGGCAATTCCAAGCCCTTGTGCTCCTCACAGTGGGTTAGTATCAGCTCTTTGGTAATAGGAAATTCAATGATTTTATTACTTTCCTCAATTTCTAAAATTTGCTGAAATGTAGTATTTTGAATTCAATATTATATGTTCTCTGAAGATTTTCAGATGTTGGATTGGTCTGGAACCAGGCAAATTGGAAGGCCAACTCTTCCTTTAATATCCATCACTCCTCTGCTTTTGTGCACATCTGCTCAGGCTGCTCCTTCAATCCATCTCCGCAAATGGCCTCTTTGCTCCTCAACCGTCAAGGAGGATTCAAAGAGCACTGTCACCCAGCCAGCCATCCAGGATGGGGGCTGACCCCTCCTGCCTTTTATCTTAGCACTTTATTTCTGTCCCTCTACCATCCTACTGTGAGCTCTCCACTAGTAAGAAACATTTTGTTTTGCTTTTCTCTATCCTATGATGGTGGCTAGAAATTTGGAACACTATAAAAATGCGGAATAAGTAAATGAAGTATAACATCATAACATTTGGTAAATTTAGGCAAGTTGGAATGTCTGGTTGTTTAAAGACAAGCTCCCCCTATGAATAAGTGCATTTGAAAAAAAAAAAAAAGAAGAGTCAACCAGATATTGTCTTATCCCATGATCACCAGACAAAATAAAATGTAGATAGCATAAGCTTATAGTCAATTTCAGACTTCTCTAATACATATGAAGAAGTGATAATTAACAAGCTCTGAATTTCAACTCTCCATTTGTGAATTATCCTAAGTAATAAGACAATTTTCTTAAAATTATGCCCGGTTTTGGGTTTTCACTTTGCTACCTAGAATGCAAATGGAGTCATGATAATATCCTCAAGCCTAGAAGCAAAGACATAGTTTGATGAAGGCATTAGCTGATTTTATCATGCACTTAAATGGTGCCCTGCCCGCAGGTACACACTGCAGGCTGCCAGAATCAGTGTCTCCAGGCCTCAGATAAAGCGCCAGCAAGGCACTCTAGGTGGGCTCTCATCCACCGATTTGCATCCACCCTGGACACTTTTGTTCTACTCTGTTCCCTCCTCCTCATGAAGATGCCCATTGATTAGGCATCTTTCATCTTTGCAAAAGGAGAAGAAAAACCCACAACACAGTTGTTGAGAGCAATTATATACTGAAATGCAAGCTGCCTTCATTGCCTGTTACTTCTCAAGGCTGTAAATTGGAGAGCTGCAAGGAAGATTAAGGCAAAGGGCTTCCAGGCTGAATTCAAGCTTTTATTTGGAGTTAAGGAAAATGGACAGCTCTCCTTGTCCGTTTGGGACTCAGGAATTCTAAAACTTAGCCGCATGCTCAAAAGCCTCCTTGGCCATGACGTTCTGTAGGTTCAGAAAACACATACTTGCTTCTTGAAGTTTTCAAGATAAACTTTTCAGGACCCGTTTTTAGAGGATTCCAAATGCACACCTGTTCTCTCTATAAAAAACTCTTGTCTGTGTAGTTGGCACCAGGCACCAACAGCTTGAAGACAGGAAGCCAAAAGAGTACCAAGCTGGGAATGACATGTACAGCTTGCACTCTGTTTTTCTCTCCAATAACTTAGATGATTCCCAGCCTCAAATCCTTTCTGTGGTGTGTGCTAATTTGCATAACCACCATACACAGCACAATGGTATAGATTCATATACACAGAAAGAAAGGAAGGTTGAAACCTAGAGCAATGGAAAAAACACCCTCAGAGAATATATGAAATGAAGTCGAGACGTGGCTTGTGTGAAGTGACTGAAAACGTGGAGGTTGTAACATGAAGTATGGTCACTGGATTCTATTTCTTGAGAAGAAGAAATGGACATAAACTTCAGCACAACAAATTTCAGTTAGATATCTAGAAATATTTTCTGACGATAATGGTCAATGAACAAAGAAACAGCTATCTGAAGGAAGCTGAAGTTTATTTCTATTCTTGTTTCAGAGATAGATACATAGATAAACAGACAATCAGATCGGTAGATTATAGATCAATCTTTTGAACAGCAGAAACTTTTGGAGCATTCAAACTAATTACTAGGCAAATCTCTGCATTTAAAAAATCAACACTTCACTGTAGAAGAAAATATGAAATATAAATGTTTTTAAACATATTTATTTAAACATGATTATGTCATGATCCAGAGATAATAACTGTTGGTGTCCCTTGTTGCATTGCCTTTGTTCTATATTATTTTCACCCCAATATAGTGAAAGCAGTATTTTTATCTGTAATTTTATTTAGGTGCAAAAGTAACTGCAGTTTTTACCATTCCTTAATATATTCTACCATTGTACATGGAACATCTTTCCACATTAATAACTTTAGTTCTATGACTCACTTTTAATGACTGTAGTGATGTCCACTTGCTCACAGCCCAATAACATATTAAAATGTAAACTATGTGTAACAATGTTCTCTGCTCTATCACTGCCATATACCCTAGAAGGGTGTCTAGAACACACACATGAGGTGCTCAATAAATATTGGCTGAAATATTCATGTGATGTTTACCATTTACTTAATGAACTCCACTCTTGCTAGGTCATTTATTAGGTCATTTTAAAATTTTTCACTATTATAACTCATGTTTAGATGAATAACCTTTGTATCCCTATCTTTTTTCAATTACTCTTTAGGATAAATTCACAAAAGCAGAATTGACAAGTCAAAGGAGATACACATTTTTAAATGCATTTGACTAAATTGCCTTCCAGAAAGATCGTGTCAATTATATTTTAACCAGCAGTTTCAGATCACATTTTGATTAAATCATTATAACATTTGCATTATTTGTTGGGAAAAAAACACAAAAATTAAAAATGCTACAGTTTACCACGTAGAGAGATAATAACTGATTTCATAAATTAACATCCTTAAACTGCTCCTTTTTGTATTTTGATAATTTTACTCAAGGACAAAATTCCATGATGTTTAGTAAGATAAAACATCATTGATGTTGATGTTGATAGAAAGATGGTGCTGAAAATTCTGCTCAGAAGATTTTGCATGAGGCATAATTTAAATTAAAATTTGTCCACAAAACTTTGAATTCTTCAGCCTTGAAAAGTGTTGTGGGATTTTAAAATAAAATGTCAGAACATAACCTTCAGCTCTTCAAGCAAGAACATTTTCAGGTGGATGTGCTGTCAGATATTAGCCATACTTTAATCCAATTTTTAGACTTATTTAATACCAACTCTCTAACTCAGCACAAAGAGTGTCTGGGGTCTCTAAGCATTTAGGCTTAGAGTTTGAGCTTTGCTTAGAAAAGACTTTTCTCTTTCACGAAGTTACACTTGGAGAAAAGGTTCCCTAAAGTGAAACGACTTGGGCAAATGCTTGGAGCATATGCCCACACCCACATATTCTCAAAAGCCCAAGTATTTCCTCTGTGAGATGTGCCAGATAGGACAAAATACTCTCTTAAAAATGTAATGAATGGACTTGAACTTCTCTCCTTTTACGCTGAAACTTTGTGGAAATTTTCCTTTTCAGATAACTTTTTCTCCAAGGCAAAAAACACTTTTTTTCATTTTTTCTGTATCAGAATCTGAAAAACATGAGTAAAGCTACATCCACCCTGATACAAATCTCATACTTGCTACCCCTTATAAAGTAACAGCCTTCAGTAATTTCTCTATAAAATAATGAAAGCATATAACTCACTCATTCTTTTCTCAAGTGAATGAATGCACTCTTTCACAGGTGATTTGATGTTTACCAAGAAAACATTTTTACTGGGGTTGTAAAGATAACTGCACATACGATACAGAGACAACTTTGACCAAAATAGCAAAATGTACTCCCCTGGAAAACACATTCTAGTTAATGGAAGTGAAACACAAAACAAGCAAAGGAAGATTGGGGTCTTAGTTTTGTATTATTGTTTCTTCCTTCAACTATGTATGTTGTGTGACTTAAAAACTTATAACTACATTTATTATGACAAGTTTATAAAAGCTTACAATGGGAAAAGTGCCTTACAGAATGTCTATTTTCTTTCATCCTTTTAGGTTAAATCTCAACAAACTGCCTTTTCCTTTGACCAGTGTTGACAAAATCACATAGCCAATGTCATACTTTGGTACAGTAATTAGGTTTGGTTGATTCAGTTACAGGGGGTATACATGCACACGCAAAAACACAGGGTGTGTGTGTGTTATAAGGGGCATATACACATGCACACATATACACATATGTTATATAGGACGTGTGTGTATGTGTAACATGTGTATATATATATAGGGTGTGTGTGTATGTATCCTATATATGTACAAATACATGTACTTGTATATGTTGTATATATACATGTATATGTACACATGTGTGTGCATATATGTGTACATATGCATGTATATATGTATATATTCCACATTTCCTCCAATTTTCCTATATGTATATACACACATATATGTTATATAGGGTATACAGATACAGGATGTGTGTGTGTATATATATACACACACACTATATATGGGTATATATACACGCACCATATATGTGTGCGTGTATATATATACACACCATATGTGTGTGTATATACATGTATTATACATATGTGTGTATATATGTGTACATATATGTGTGTATATACACACACCCCCACACACATATATATACATATAAAAGCATCAGAGCACATGAGTGAAATCTTCAAAACTACCTTGCCTTTTCTTCGCAACGGAAACAATAAACTCTTTGCTTTCCTATTTATAACCAAATAAGCAACTACAATAGCACAAAGAAACCAGGGTCCAGAAGGAGGGAAGTGTATGGTTTTCTCTAATTGAGTTTCTCCAGTTCTCATCTTCTATAGATTTCTTGGATTGTTCTCCAATTTTCATTCGCATTTCATCCCATTAAATGGCTCTAACCTCTGACACACACATCCCGCCTTGTATTCATCTTCTTTTGGTAATTGAGATGAAATGTGCCCACTTGCTCTGTCGACAGCACCAGAGGCACTGACAAGACATCGATAAATACTAACTCACTGTGTTAGACCAGCTTTGACAAGAAAACAAGAGAATTCTCATCTACAGTCCTTAAAACAGAATTCAGTGTGCATATGCACACAGCTTGAATATCTGTTAAATGCATGTTTACTTGCAGTGAGAAGGGAAAAGGAGAGGAGAAAAGAGAAGGCTGTTTTAATATTAGCCTGTTGTTACCATGCTGCCTTTATGTTGCAGATAGAATAGTTCTTTAAAAATTTCTATATTTAAATATGCTTAGTGATCGTAAGCTGTGTAAATACCAATACAGGTCAATGTTAGTTTTAGAATGATTGAGATTTGCGAACAAATTGATATGCAGTTTCTTCAAGCTGGGGAAGAAAAATCATGATAATTTTTCCCCTTTGTAAGAACATTTATTTAAGCACTGCTTATAATATGAAGCAGGTAACATGCATATAATCAGAAACAACTATTTTAGGAACTTGGAAAAAGGCAATAACAGTGTGAAATCTGGACTACTGTGAAAATTCAAGATAATATGAAAAATATTCTGACCTTATATTAACATACTATTTAAAAATTGTGTGACTGGCTGAAATGAAGGATTCTGATGCTAGTTATATTGTATGTACATTACTGATAACATATCCAATATCCAAACAAAAGCTGGCTCACTGAAGTAAAAATGTATGAGAATGGTATTGTGGAGGTATTCCTCAATATTTGTAGCTTTTGGCTCAATTTAGGTCAGACAATAAGGAAAAGCTAGCAGCAAAGAGAAAAGAGGAAAGGTGTCCAGGAAGGAGGATCCTGGGGCCATTCTACAACCACCTTTCTTCCCTTCACATATCTAGAGTTTGAGTTCAGCAGAAGTGAAATTCCAGTTACCTATGTGAGGTTGCAACAGAAAAGCCTGCAAAAATGCAAAATGTGCTATTAAAAGAGAAATTAGGAACAGCTCTAGAGTTCAAGGAGACCATTTTGGACTGTGTGTTGCATGGGGAATTTTTCGTTTTGAGGTCAGTTCTGACCAGCTACCTGCCCAAAATCTTAGGCATGCTCTGTAGCCACAGATGTGCTGTCCTGCCTTTCTGAGGAGTAGATGTCATTGCATGTAACCTTAATTATGGTGTTTATGGTTATCCCCCCAACTAGACAGATGGTAATATCCCCCAGGGCAGAGAGGATCCTTCCTGTCTTACTCAACATGGACTCCAGCGCCTACAGAGTGCCTGACAGTTATTGTACATAGTACACGAACAATAAATATTTGTTCAATGAGTGAATAATGTTTCTTCTTCCAGTGGGGCTTTGACTCCTGACCGTGCAGGAAGAGTCCAGCAGAGAATTATTATCATTTATCACATCTATTAACAATGTCCTATATGTGGTGATGAGTTGTAAGGCAAAACAAACAAACAAACAAACACCTAGTTAGTCCCAGGAGGGTAGAAATAGGAAGAGCTGCTAAAAGCAATATTTAATTAAAATAGTAGGAATCCCATGTAAGAAAATATAAGCTCCCCACTGGTTGGTACAGTCTTTTTACACAACTCACAGAAAGCCGCGGCAGTTGTAGCTCTGTAACCTTGCTCTGCTGCAGAGATATCCCAGAGAGGGCAGTGATGCACACCAGCACCACACGGGCACTTTCAGCTTCAGCTCCTCCAAAATGCATCTGCTGCACAGCCAGACTCTGAGACCAGGGAAACAGACACCCACAGCCAGGAATCAAATGTAATATCTGGTCATCCAGGAAAGTCCAAAGAAGTCCGACAACAATTGTGGAACCAGCATCAGTCAGAACCATTCTCCCCAGCAGAAGTTCAAGAGCCCTTAATCAGAAAAAGCTGGCCCATACATGATCTGATGGGTGCATCAGCATCAAGAACTGGTTCAAAGGAGGTAGCAGGCAGGCCTGGACAGTCTCTAGCAGGCACACACAACCACTTCCAGGATCTTTCCTCTCTTCTGTCCTACCTCATCTCCCTCCACACACTGCTCCATCTACCTGTCTACTCCAGATACCTCAGAACCGTCTGAATGTTTCCAAACTGCTTTGCATTGTTCTGCCTGAAATAACCACCTACCTCCCCACCCCTCAATACACACACTTTAAGACACAAACTGAACACTTCCTTCTTTATGAAGTAATTAATTCCAAAACAGACATGCACTTATTTCACCACCATACTTATAACCTACCTTTATTTTGGCATTTAACACACAATTCTGCAGTTTTCTATGTCTGACTATTGAATGAGTGTTTCACTGGAGAGCGATGTCTTATTCATCTTCTGTCCTCCCAGTACCTGATACACATAATCACTAGGCAAATGTGTACCAAATGAAAGGGAAACATTCCTGAACTGCAGCCAGTCACAAGAACGTCCTGCCAGAGAAAATGCTAACAGGTAAATCTTGTTGGGGAAATCAATAAATTCCACCAAGATAGCTATTCTTGTACAAAGAGAAATTATAACAAGGAAAAGGAGTCAAAAGTATAATATATTCATAAGCAATTAAAGAGTGTTTCAAAGACATAGGCAACATAGGAATTTAAAATCAGCTATAAAAGGCTTTATTTTTAGTGGGTAATCAGTCATTTGCATGTTTCCTGCAGAGAACCAATATTAAACTCCTAAGGTAATAGTTGTTCAGGACCAACAGTCTTTTGGAAACCCTTCCTTCTGTTTCTGCTATCAGAGTTGAGTGCTGAGCAGAGACCAGAGAGGTTTCAAATGCTACTTAAACAAACAGGCATAGTAGTAGCTAGGAACCATTGAAAAAAAGATGGGTGGAAAAATCACTAAAACAAATTAGAGCTGCTCCTTTAATGCCCAGGTCTGAGTACTGACCTCCCAAGAAGTCTGGCTCATTAATGGAATCTGTGTGGTCTTCTGGCTCTCACATTGTATTTTCCATGGCACAACTTCTCTTTGGCATATGATGTGGACCTGACAGTTATGGCTGTTCTAAAAAGAAAAACTACAACTATTTAGCTTCCATTACATAATAATTCATAATCTCTGATGGAAATGTTCTAGTCACTTAGGGCTCTGATTTGGAACAATGTATCTCTTTGAATTCAGATGACAGCAGTAATTTATCTGGACAATGTGATTCATAAAATGTGCCTCTCCTTCACCATAACCTCTGCCACAATAAAATGACACTGCTTCACGGGACCATCTCAAAAGAGCACAAAGCAAATCCCTTTACATATGTGAGAACTGTAATCCATCTAAGGTATAGAGAACTTTGTATTACCTCAAGAACAAAATGAAACAAGTGTGCATTATTTTGTATTTAGTAATGATCACTTAAGATAGGGAATCAATGTAATAGATCTGACATGTGTAGTTTTTAATAAAATGAAAAAAATCAGAGTGTGTTGTCTGTAATAAGAATAAATAGCAATTTTTAAAACTTATGTTTGTGTGAGAACAAAAGAAAGACAGATTGAGAGATTGATTCTAGAGTCAGGCGGCACAATGAGAGTTCAGCTAAAAGATCCTAATTTTATTTATTTCATTTATTAGTGATATGCCCTTGTGGAAGTAACAGCTTCTTCTAGGTACCTGTTTCCTTATCTATAAAATAGGAATACTATCTCATAAAGTTGCTTCAGACTTAAAGAATATAATGCATTTAATCCATCTGCTACAATAATAATGATAGTAAACACTATTTACTATGTAAACTGCTTAGCACAGTGCCTGGCACATAATAAGAACTCTGTAAATATTACTAATCATAGCTGCTAATATTACTATTTTAAAATGACTACTCCTTTTTTTGGTAAGGCAATATGCATATTATAATCAGGTATTTTATTAAAATGCAAGAATCAAACATTATTTTCCAAAATCTATGGACACAAGTAAGCAAAGTCGATGGAAATTTTCTTGTTGCCACACTCTGAAACTGCTAGGAGCCCCTTCATACTCGGCTGAAAAATGGAACCCTAACAACACCAAGGGACTGTGAACTGAACCTTACATCAGGACTTCACCAGCTAGTCTTAATTAAGTTCAATTCTCAGACTAAAGCCAACAAGGCCAAATAGGTGCTCTAATAAGATTAGAGCAATAGGCCACCTTTGAGTGTTTACTTCACTGTATGTACAGGCATTACATTAAACCCATTTTAGAAATGAGGAAATAGATTTTAAGGTTTTAGTAACCTTTTCAAGGTTACATCACGCAAATGATAGAAGCAGGATTTGCATTCATGTTCATTTGGCACATCTTGAGAATCTCAGCACAGTAAGTACATCATGATGATCAAATACAAACATCCATCTATGGAAAGCCTCAATGCTTAGCATCCTTTTGGTCTGGGTGAAAGGCCAATAGTCTTGAGCTCACTACTTCCCAAGCCTTGCCATTCCAGCAGTAGTTGCAATTGTTAGGAAGATATTTTTTCATATCCTGTCCATATATTTGCCTGCCCACACTTTCCACCCATTGAAACAGCGCATAATAGGGAATCAGCCTCTTCTGCTTCACATGTCTTAAAACACTAAGTGAATCTATCTTCTCTCTGCTTTTCCTCCTCTGGATTCAATATTGCTAGTTGTCTTTGGACATCACTCTTATAAGATGCCTGTTACCCATCCCTTCCCCAGTGCTGTTCATCTTCTCCTAGATGTTATTCAGAGTGAAAATATCTTCTAATGCAATACTCCTGAGGCATTGTCCTGCTCAGAACAAAGAACTAGATCCTGAGAACTGGTTCATCTAAAACCCACACTTGTCTACCACTGTCCTCAGAGAATGCATTAGACTTCATAGGAACAAACTACCCTATGCTCTGCTTCATCTCCAGGTTATGGTCACCTAAAATATCAAGGCATTTTTCAAATGAACTGCTAGGCCATCTCTCCACCCTGCATTTCTACAGCGAAAGATTTATGTTTATCCCTGTAATTTTTTCTTGCCTTGCTTCTGGCCCAGCTTTCCAAACTAGACAGGTCACTTCATTTTTAATTCTTTCAAAAAATTAACTATTATTCTCAGGAGTCTATCACATACAAATGTAAAAAGCATGGGATTACTTTAAACTATTATAACTTGACAGCCTATTAGAGACAGGTGGAAATACACACACACACACGCGTGCATTTTTGCTTCTCTCATTAAGTTGTGAACTCCTCCAGTTCATGAGCACGGCATCCTTCTCCTTTTAGTACATCATGTGGGCACAGAGGTCACTGTATTCATTTGGACTGAATGATTATTAATTTGCACATGTCAAAATTCACTGCTAGAATTGATGATAAGCCAAGAGGCAGGAGAGAAAATAAAATGCCACATATCTGAAGTACAGGTTCAAAGGCAACAACTAGCACATGTTGCTTCCCTGAACCCAATCCATCATAAAGAGTTGACAGAAAATGGAAATTCATATTAGAAAAAAGCCCAACAAAAAGACAAAGAGAGAAAGACAGGAGGAAAACAGGCATGCGCACATGCATACACTTCCCAAACACGCACTTCCCACACACACAAATGACTGTTGAAATTCCTTAAAGTAGTTACTAGACGGCTTTCACACATGAATACCGCCATTTAATGGCATTAGGTCCCTGACTCTGTATTGCTATTAATAGACAGCCTATTAGGGCTTTGCTATTTACAGGCTTCCACAAGGCAACATGATTTCCCAGTAGTATATTACCATTAATTGGTAAAAGGCACTCTAGGAATACCAGTCTAAGACAATAGCTCAGCCACAATTAAAACAGAATTGCATTTGCTGACCTAGACCACAAAGCAAAGTGTGCCTGGGAAATTCTCTGCAATATTTTACAACCTGAACTAATTAAAGATCACATTCCCCATACAGCCAGAAAGCAAACATGAGAAATACCCCCAGCTGAAGACTTTCTAGTTTGATGGTTACTATAATGAGTTCAGTCCCAAAGGTACAAGACAATAGAAAGCAGCTTCTATCTGAAGCTCGTGGAATGAAACTCTGACTTCCCTTAATTTTGGAGCAATTCCTTCTTGTGCACTATCAGTCTTATCCAAAAGCTGTCATCCAATTTTTCTGCAATGAACATAGGGAATGTAAGGCAGAAATTGATCTCATTGTAACCTGCTAAATGTCTTTAACAGATTTAATGTTGAAAAAGATTAAAAATAGCATATCATGATTGCCAGACCGTATGCTGGATAAAATTCACTTATTAACTTAGGAGAGTCTTCCCTCATCTAAAGTAGGCAGTAGACTAAAACTGTTTTTACTATGTGATTAAAGTATCTTTACACAGCAGCCCTAGGCACCTCAAGTTATTGCTCTATTGCCTGGAGGTAAATTAAGGTGATACTTTCCCTTTTCCACAACTCTAATAGGATTGTACATTCTGCTGCTGGCAAAACCGATTACACTATTACCTTTTGCAAAAGGCTCATTCCTGAATGCTGATGTGTGTTCTGCCACATCTGACTTGAAAAAATTACCTCTTAGCACTTTGTTCTGATAACGGGAAAACTTCCAAGAAGGATGTTTCCAGGGACAGAGATAGAAATATATAAAGGAAAAATGCACATTAGACACTGATGTGAGTTAACAGATGTCATTATTTTGAAACATTTCATCGTATTTTTCCTCCTTCAAATTTCTTTTACAATCAGCCTAACTATGTTAGCCAGCATTTTAGAGCGTCAATCTTGTCCTGATAAATACAGGTATTTTTAATCTCCAACACAAAACCATTCCTAGAAGAAAAAAAATACCTTATAGATCATAAAAGTACCTGATAGATTATCTATGACCATATCTGAAATTAAATTAAATTAAATTAAATTACCTAATAACATAGTCTAATTTAATACTGTATGGTCCAATAGAATCTTTTGGAATTCATCCTTAAAGGGAAAAATAAATATATGACATGTGTGACAGGTCTTAGCATTTTAATGTCAATGAGCCTAGCCTTCTAAATTTTAGTCAACAAATATTCATTAAGCATCTCCTACATGACAGGCATTTTCTCAGTCTAAGATACAGTGGAGAATGTAAAACCTCAAGGAGGAATGAAAACATTTTAAATTTTACATTATTTATCCCTACTATCACTAGCATATTGCTTAGACTTCAGTCCCAATCTGAACATCAGAAATTTCTATAGCTATCAGACCCCTGACATTTGTAAAGGGAATGGATACCCTGAGAAGTAATACTCCAAGCTCTGATGCTGTTACAGTCTCTTCTAGCTCTATTCTATCACTTTTCTGAGGGAAGTCACACTTCTTGTGTATCCACTTCCAACACCAGCTAACTGACTTTGTAAGTTTTTGAGGGTTTATTCTTTCTAATCATGGTGACTGTTCACACACACACACACACACACACACAAAATCAAGACTTTGTTCACATGGAAGATGACTCAAGATGACACTGTGAACAACATAGCCAGGCTCAGATGTGGATGCTGGGCAGTCAGCTAGTGTCAGGGTCTCTGAAAATTTTTTTGCTTCCATGCAGCATCCCAAAAACCAGGTGATAAAAATCAGATTCTCAGCAAAATCAGGACTGCCTATGTCAAACACCTACAAAGTAGTTCTTGAATAATCAAAACTGTTGATATTAAATCAATGAATACTAAAGGTATACTCCACTGGGTACTATTTATTAAGATTTCATCAGGTAATCACTTTTAATTAATCTTTAAATAGTAAATGGCAGTTGCACTTTATATAATAAAATACATGATTCCAATCCAGCACTCAGGAAATGCACTTAGACAACTGGGCCAGCCCACACCATATAGAGACTTTCCCAATTCCTTTCCTGCCTCTCCTTAGCAGAATTAGTCACTTCATCCACTGTATTTCCAAAACGAATTTTCTGTACCATTAATAAAGCACTTACCATTCTCTTCCCTTTTGACATATCTACTCAAGGTCAGAGGTTGTGTAGTAACTGCCTCTGTATCAACAGCACCCAGCACAACATAGGGCACAGAGTGGGTCTTCAATAAATGCTTGCTAAATGAATGATACCAAAATAGCACATAACAAAATATAAAATTGAAAAAATAAAAGGGATAGCACAGTTTACATCTCTATAAACACATGAAGGTTAAAGTTACTTTTAAGAGAAAGATAGCCTTTTGGCTCTCTGAGCAGCACCATGACGGTTAGCAAGAACAAGTGCCATACAAAAGGTGGCAAAAAGGGGGAACCAAGAAGAAAGTGGTTGCTTCATTTTCTAAGATATAATGGTATAATGTAAAATCACCTGCTATGTTCAATATAAGAAATATTAGAAAGGCACTGGTCATAGGGACTCATGGAACTGATTTTGTATCTCATGGCTTCAAGGGTGGACTGATTGAGGTGAGTCTTGGTGATGTGCAGAATGATGAAATTGCATTCAGAAAATTCAAGCCAATTACTAAAGATGTTCAGGGCAAAACTGCCTGAAAACTTCCATGACATGAATCTTGCCCATGACAAAATGTGTTTCATGGTCAAAAAGTGGCAGATCATTATTGAAGCTCATGTTGCTGTTAAAACTATAGATGGTTATTTGCTTTGTCTGTTCTGTGTCAGTTTTACTAAAAATATGCAATGGCCAGATATCAGAGACAGAGGACCTCTTACACTCAGCACCAACAGGTCCACCAAATTTGAAAGAAGTCATGACCTGAGAGGTACAGACAAATGATTTGAAAGAAATGGTCAATAAATAGATTCCAGACAGCATCGGAAAAGACAAAGAAAAGGCTTGCCGATCTATTTATCCTCTTTATGATGTTTTTGTCAGAAAAGTGAAAATGCTAAAGAAGCCCAAGTTTGAATTGGGAAAACTCATGGAGCTTCATGTAGAGGGTAGAAGTTCTGGAAAAGCTATTGGGAATGAAAGAGGTGCTAAGTTGAATGAGCTGATGGATATGGATCACCAGCCCAAAAATCTTTTTAAAGTTCAGACTTTTAATAGTGGTAGATAAAAAGTCCCATTTGTGGAAAAAAAATAAGAGCAAGAGAGTAACAGTGAGTAAAATGTTAGATCGTCAGTTCTTTGAGAGTAGGAGCAGGTCCATCTGTCCCTGCCACACCGCTCTACCCCCAGGCCTCAGCATGTGAATTTGGAACAACAAAGACTATCATAAACATCTGTTGAGTCAACATAAAAGGTATTAAAAGGGATTTGAAAACAAGATTCTCTTGTGTTTATGCCTGTTTCGCTTGCAGAAAAGTCTCCCCCAGAAGTATGCTACCGATATTAAAGATTACAAACCACTTCATCCGAGGCTCCATCTGATTGCTGGGCTGTAGAGAGAAGAGACTTAGAAAAGCCCTCTCTCCTCCAAATTTGCTTTTAAGTGAGACCTTACAAAACTGACCACAAGCTGGATTCCTTTATATAGTATCCTTGTCCAACTGATAGATAGCTTCTGACCAATTTAAACTGTGTCACCTCAATAATTATCAGATGATGTCATATCATAAATCTGGAGACAGGCTTGGGTCAAGTTGTGACTCTGTCATTAAGTAGCTGTGTGACCTTCAGCCAATTATTACATTTCTCACAGCCTCAGTTTCCTTCTTTACAAGATGGAGATGAGAATGACACCTCACAAGGGAGTCAAGAAAATTAAAAGAGAAATATATGTGCAGGAGCTTCATCAACTTCAGCTTATATTTATGTAGAGTTTTCCATAAAAAAATATTATTTTTTCCAACCAAGAGCTCTATATTACGCATCTGTTGGTGGCATTTAAAATGCACAGACAGTAACTTGAATTTGTATCTTCTCTGTAGAAGTAACCCTCTTGATGCAAACTCATTATCTAACAAAAAGGGCTCAGAATATGAGTGCCAGGCAGCAGAAAGGGGGTTGTGGTCCCTTTTCTGGTGCCATGAAAGGCTAAGGGGACAGAAGACAGGAGAAATGTGACACTAGCTGGGCACTAAATTAGGTATAGAAGGGGAAGCCCAGGCGTCTATGGAAACTAGTACTAGAGAGACCTAATCTAGGCTATAGAATTCCAGACAGACTCCAGACAAATGCTACTGAATCGCATCACCTAAGTCAGGTTCTATTCGAAATACACTTGATCCAAGTGAGGAGGCCAAACAAGGGCCAGCCTGGCGTGCACTGAGTGTTAAAGTCATCATTGTGAAGCCTGTAAAGTGGAAATAGCATGGGAGTCATGTTTAGGATCACTGCAGTGAATGAAAGCCAGAATCTTTAGCCTTTCCCAGGTATGGGGTGTTGCCTTCGGTGCCTCTTCTGGCACTCTCCAACCAAACCAGAGAGTCTCTTAAAACTCAACTCTCATATTATAAAACATAACCCCTTTCCTTCTTTCCTAAAGTGATTTCCAAATCTAACACCGTGGGGCTGCAGGCATCATTCCTTCCTTCCTTCAACCCAACAAGGAATGAGTAAGTGTCCACAGTGTGCCCACCACTGCCCTAGAGACAGAATTACAAGTGAGAATAAAACAGAGGCTCATTGCAGTCATGGTTACAACCTAGCAGCACATAGAGCTACCCCACCCCAGATATGTGACAATAAGTGCAGGGGGAAGAGAGGCCCATGGGGGTCACTGTGAACTCTGATTTGGGCATGTGTGAATGTCCCACGGAGGAAGAAAATGTAATCTGGGTTCCTAGGATGAATAAGATCACCAGGCAAGAGAGGGGACTATGGAAGAAGATATTTTCTAAGAAGCAATAAAAAGTATGGTCCCAGGTTAGAAGTAGGGAGGGGAAACAGCAGAGGGTGCGGTGGAGAGGCAGGGGGCACAGATGGAGAAGGTTTATGACACTCTATTCATGCAACAAATATTTACTGACTCATGCATCAGGCACTGAGGGTAGAATTGAGCAAAATCTCGATTTCGCCTGAACACTCTTTAAGCAAAAGGCTACATATGTTACAAAACCCAGCAGCTTGTATTAATTGTCCATTCGGTAGGTAAGACGGTTGAAAGGGTGGTTATGTGCCGGCCAAGTGATCCTAACTGAAGCCCTCACCCAAATGTGCACAACCGATTTAATCAATCAACAGTCTCCAAAATTTACACACTGAATATTGGTTGTGCTCATCTTTTGGATGTATCAACACTACAGAAAATGCATGTCTAGCAAGATTTTGCAGATTACCAAAATAAATAGCTAACACTTGGAAATGTCTCTTCAAATCTGATTTAAACCAGCTGATTTGGGTTCAGATAGCTGAGAATTAAGAATCAAAATCATCTCCAGCCCATGTAGCTCATACTACACAGCTCTGTTAAATTACTCAATCAAGGGTCTGAAAAAAACAGTACAGTGTGTACATAGTGTTATTACTCTCTGAGGATCTTGTTTTGGATGTTATGTCTAAGAAATCACTGGAGTTGGATGTGTGTTCTTTCCAAAGTAAAGCTGAACTCCATTTTACCAGGTACAGGGAGATTATTCCCAGCTATGACTGAAGACAGGATAGTCTGTGTGTCAGTGATTGAAACAGCAAACTTCTCTCCTCTGAAAACTTTCTAGGTGTCTCAGTAAACAACTTTCAAAGCTGATCAATGGTTGCTTTCTGCTTCTCTCCTCCACACCAGCAAACTAGAGATAATATGCTCGTAAGCTACTTTAGAGAAACAATGAAAATGATAGTGAAAAATATCTTCAATTGTTTTGAGCCAAACCGGCCAGTCAACATTTGTTGAACACTTCATTGTACACAAATTGTTGCAGCTGTCCAATCCCACTGAACTAGGCATTTGGGAGATGCACGCTGGGCAGAGAGACCTGGATTCCAGCCCCAGCTCTGTCACTAATTAACTGTGTGACCTTGGATAACTAACCCTTGCTAAGAACCTCAGCCATTTCATCTACTCATAAAGAATACTGTCTCTTGCTCTGTCTACCTCGCTGCTTTGCTATGTGGATCAAATAAGACAACTTTACAAAAGCTCTTTGAAATGTATGATTTGCTAGGCAAATACAATAATTTATTATTAAACAGAAGATGCTGCATATGCTTGAGAAGATTATGGACCAGCAGAAAAGAAAAAAAAAAAACGCTACATGGTTGTTGATTTTCTTTCTATTGCAAATCAGTATGTATATCTGCTAACCTGAGCATTTTAAAGAAGAATATCAAAAATTCATTTCCTAAATCAGTTTTCATGCTGTCCCTATATAATGTTCAGTGGTCTCATTATTCAAGCAAATAATTCATGTACTAGGGTTATTAATGTGTTGGGATTACCTGGTCCTATGAACCATTCCTGATGGTCAATATTGGGGGCCTTGAAATATAAGATTTTATAAGGTAGGAATCACATTTTCCACATGTTCTGTTAAGTGTTTCCTGACAACACTGGAAGCAGCATTTAGGATACTGGCAAAGAGGGCAGGTTCTGCAATAGGATGGCTTGGCTATAAATCCCAATTATTAATTATAAGAAATACTGGGCAAGTCACCTAAACATTGTAATAATTTCCTCATCTCTATAATATGTATGATAACAGAAACTCTTATGCTACAGTTATTAAAAATTAAATAAGAAGATGTATAGAAACTACCCACACAGTGATTGACACACTACATGTTTGTTACATGTAGTTTATATATGGTGATCACAGTTATAAAAGTAGAAGCTACAGTGTACTCAGACAATGTAATACTTATATGCAGGAGACAACATGAAAGTCACTCATATATTTGGGTATGTACATCCTCCATTCCAAAATTAACAATAATGATATTTTATCGAGTGACTATTATGGGCCAAATGCATTATCCCTAAGTAGATGATAGTGGCCACATGATACGGTTTGGCTCTGTGTCCCCACCCAAATCTCATGTGGAATTGTAATCCCCACATGTTGAGGGAGGGACCCGGGTGTGAGGTGGTAGGATCATGGGGGCAGTTTCCTCCATGGTGTTCTCGTGATAGTGAGAGAGTTCTCAATGAGATCTAACGGTTTAAAATATGTTTTCCTCTGCACTCACTCACTCTCTCCTGCCATTCTCAGGTATTTTTTCATAGCAGTGTGAAAACAAACGAATACATCACATTTTTACCAAAAAAAAAAAAAAATAGAATCAGATAACTTACACAATTTGCATGAGATCATACAGCTTTTAAATGACAGAATTAAGACTTGTCTCAGGTCTGTGTCACTTCTGCTCATTCCACTAGGTCATTCTCGCAGCCCACTGCTGATTCCTGTTCAGCCTCAGAAACTCCTGTATCTCCTGGTGTCTTCACTTCCCATGTGGTTCATTCCCAGGGGTACTAATAGAATGAAGTTTGAGCCATCAACTCATGCTGCATTGTTACCACTAGCCTTCAGCATATCTGTTAGTCCCTTTTGCTTCCTTCTCCATCTCCTTAATTATAAGCAGTAGGCCACATCCTAAAGGATTCAGTGAAGATTGACTCTTCATAGCTCCTGTGGCTTAGGAACTCAAAAATCTTGCTGGGGACACACACTGTAAGTATTACAAGTGCTATGTGACACATGGGAAGAAGCGAAGTCCTCCCAGTTGAGGCCCAGAAGGAACATTCAAGGCCATCCTTGAGTGTGGAAGACCCATCCAGTCAGCATGAGTGAAGTGTTAGCGTATTCAAAGCACAGCAAGCTGTGTAGGTGTCTGTGAAAATAACAAAAGATTGAGAGGAAGCTTATTTAAGAGACCTGAGCTCTAGGCAGAGTTCAGTCCAGGCCAGGGGAACTCTAAGGACTTAAGGCAGGAACACCGCCAGTAAGGAGCCAGTGTCTGCAGCTCAGAGTAAGGCCAACAGCCAAAGGGCAAGAGCTCTGGGCATAGGGAGGAAACTTCTGCCCATTATCCGAGTGTCTAATGCAAACAAACTCCAAGAGGCCAGGGCAGAAGTGATTTATCTGGAGGAGAAATTCTGAGAACTCAAGCTAGGACTGGGGAAAGAATATTCATTTCTGGAGAATGGTGCAGGCAGGTTTGAGACATCTCCATCAAAGGTCAAACCCATCTATGAGAAATGTCTTGACTAGACTTAGAGAAGAAAGCATAAAAGTAAATTTCACCTTGAGAATGACAAGTCATTTGAAATCTACTTAAGTTTGAGGGAGAGAAGAATCTCCGTAAATTGTAGAAAATGTAAAGAAAGAAACAAAACAGAAACTCTGTTAACTCCCCGTATTTTCACCTCTGACTTTTATTTAACCCCATTGGTTTTTGCCAGCAGTGAAACTCACAGAACATCTTGATGATGACTGCCTCAGGGAGAAGGCAACCAGCATTTGTTCAGCATCTACTGAGTGCTAAGAATTTTAAATGTTTTATTTCATTTAATTCTTGCAAATTACCAAGTGATGCTCAGAGAAGTTAAATAACCTACCCAAGGTCACAAAGCTCAGGCTTTCTGTTGCTGCCACAGGGTTGGTACCAGATTTAGATGTTGGGACCATGTGATATCAATTATGGTGGGCTGGAGAGGGGAAGCTACCAGTATGAACTCCAAAAGCTAGGAAGAGATTTATCAACTTTCCTATCTTTCAAACCATAGATTAAAATGCTCTGGACACTGTCATCATCATTGTCATAGTGGCAATAATAATAAAGATACCATTTATTTAGCAAATCTACTACTATTAATATATCACTGTTTTATATTATTCACATATTATCTCTGATACAGAATACAACCTTGCTAATTATTATGATCTCCATTTTAAAGATGTGGAAATTGCATCTTAAAGAGGTTAAAGCATTTGCCAGTAGTCACACAGCAAGCAAATGCCAAAGCCAGGACTCAAACTCAAACCAAGGTTAGTGAGCATGGATGGATGGATGGATGAATGGATGGATGGATGGATGGATATATATATATATATCGTTGATGAATAGCATTCATTAAATAGGATTATTTTAACCAAATTGAAGCTGTGTTAAAACACAAAGGAGGGCAATCTTCTATAACAGGAGTACATATATAATTATAAATTGGTTCAGAATCACCTAGGTCTAGCAAATTGCTTTGGCTGGAGAGCAATTACTGCATAAGAACACACTGAGTACCACTATATTACTGCATAAGAACACACTTCTGCATGCTGCCCCATCAAACTACCCATGCAGATGGATACAGGGGCTGTGGATACAAAAAAGCTAGTGAGGAAGTATTCAGCTCAGGGTGGTACATCACCTTCCTGTGGTTCAATCCTTACAGGTGCCCACTGAAAGAAAATAAGCGCAGGTCTGTCAAGAGCCATGGCCAGGCTATCCACCTGTATCATCGATTGAGAGTAGTCTCTGCATGACTCTCTTAAGAACTGGTGATAATGGTCACAGGTTGTCTAGCAGAAAGAATTATCCTCAGGAACAAAATGAATTTACAATTCTACTCTTAATGTGAATTACCGTTGGAGAAAAGAAACTCAACACATTGCTCTAATGTCATCCCCCTACTGCTCCTCCCAGAAATGCTACAGCAATGCCAAAAAGCCCAGAAATTCCTACATATACAGCACTATTTCAGGCCTCTGTACTTTTGCAAACGCCATACGCTTTGTCTGGAATGCCTTTTCCTTCCATTGTCTGCTTGGAGAATTTTAAATTATCTTCAAAATCCCAGTTGTAGTATCCCCATTCTCCAGGAAGCCTCCTGATTCTTCCAACAAGGTTTCTCAGCTCAGCACTATTAATATGTTGGGACTTACAATTCTTTGCTGTGAAATGTAGGGCTCTCCTGTGTATTGCAGTGTTTTGCAGCATCTCTGGTCTCTATCCATTAGATACCCATAGTACCTGGCCAGTTGTGGCAAATAAATGGCTCCAGATATAGGCCAATGTCCCTTAGGGACAGGAGGAAGGGAGAACTGGCACCAGCTGAGAGTCACTAAGCTAGAGTATTTGAGTGCTAAAATCTTTGCTGTGGTTACAATGGCCTTTCTTGAGATCTAAGTAGAGGAATCAATCATTAAAGGTCCTTCCTAATCCCATGTTTTCTCTGCTGACATAGGGAAACGTTAAGATTTGAAAGAAGAATTTCAATAATGGTCCTCTAGGCAAACTCAAGGCCCCTAACTGTTTTATTTACAATCCTCTTCACAGAAGAGAATTATGCCACCGAGGTCAAGGAAATGATGAATTATAAAGATGGGAGTTCAAACCGTATGACCTTGGACCTTGATCCTAAGTTTTCCTATCTAAAAAGTGAAGCTAATTTTAGCTATCTTGTAAGGTTTCTGGATTAAATGAAATATATACATCAAGCTGCCTAGCAAGATCAGCATCCCCTTTCCTCCAGAAGACTGGGAACAGGCTAATGTGTGAGAAAACGTTTTATGAATTCTATGAATGCTTTATAAACTGCAAGTACTAACCAATTTAAGGTTTTACAGTCTAATTTTTTAAAACTCAGGATAAAAATTGAGCTTTTTTCCTTCAATGCAACATCCAAAGAAATTCAAAAAAAATATTTGGGAGGATGATTTGAATTAGAAATAATAGTCACTTCTAGGTAAAAGCAACAACAACAGCAAAAAACAAGCAAACAAACAAAAAATAAGCAAACAAACAAAAACCCCACCACTTTACAGCATACAAAATCCTTTCACACACAATGTCTTTTGATATGCTCCACTTCTCAGGAAGTTGTTATCTGAAAGGAGAGGAGACAGACTAGGAGAACTCAAGAATCTACCCATGTTCCCAGAGCTGCAAAGTAAAGTTGAGACTCAAATCCAGTTTGTAATAACAGACCTCTTTCCAGTGAACACTGCAGTAATATTTTAAATGTGGAACAAAGAGCCATTCAGCCACAGCCTTTCTGAAATTTGAATTACATTCCTATATGCAAAGCTAGAAAGACAGTAGAGACCATTAGAACTGATTATGCCGATGGCTATCATCATTAGTTGCATAT
The DNA here is from genome assembly GCF_028878055.3 of Symphalangus syndactylus. NCBI lineage: Eukaryota > Metazoa > Chordata > Mammalia > Primates > Hylobatidae > Symphalangus > Symphalangus syndactylus. The sequence continues at coordinate 78,676,834 of NC_072428.2, read as the reverse complement.
AAGCCAGCATTAAGGATTTGCAGACATAAAAAAGAGCTATTTCTTTTGTCAAAAGCAATTATAACTAATTCTTAAAAAAGTATATGTTCAACCCAAATCAGATAAAGGAACAAGCCAAAAGGAGAGATGGGCTCTTTCCATACTGCATGCAGAATCTCTTAATTAAACCCAGACATTCAAAAGTAGTTTCAGAAGGAAGGTTAATGAAATGGGGTAGGGAGGGAAAACATCTCCAGAGAACCCTGCAGACTAGTTTTCTGAGCTGCCTCTTTCACTGCTCATGGGAGAAAGTAAAAAAAAAAAGAAAGAAAAAGAAAAAAACTACAACAACTCATTTATCTTTTTGGAATCAAGAATGGAACTGAGCTACTTTTCAGCCTTCTGCAGAGAGCTGTGTCATAATGTATTTTCCCAGTCCAGCCCGACAAAGAGTAGCTGAGTTCTAGATACACCCTTCTTCATCTCAGAGAGAAACTAATATAGTTTGATTTAGAGCAATGATGTCCTATTAGCATCTGGTAGGTGTTATACATTTGGAAAGATATTAAAGTAAGAAGGAAAATCTCAAAAAGCAAAGATGTTTAAGTGTTTGATCCAAGTACAATTATCCAAGACCACCTCTCCTCTATGTTCCATGGCAAAAACAAACTATAGTACAGAGGCCACTGCAATCCCAGACCAAGGACCAACCTAACAGACTCTCCATAAGATCTCACCACGATTGAGTGGGTGAAGAGCAGGGTGAAAGGATGAGTACATTCAGGGACTAAATACAGAGGAAAGTGCACTCCAACCAGATGGAAAGAATGCATAATGATCTGGGAATAGGCCTCCAGAGTGTGGCTCTAGCCACAATGAATGAATGAGTATTCATTCATTCATCAAATATATATTGTAATTTTTTACTATTCCTGTTCTGCCAGATACTGCCCTAAGTGCTGGGGCTAACATGAGAAGCAAGAGTGGGCATGGTTCTCATTCTCATGGAATTTATCATCTAGAAAGTGAGATAAGAATTCACATTAACAAATGCAGAATTCTAAGCAGTTAAGTAAATGGGTCTATGAGAGATCACAAGAGTAACATCAACACAAAATACAACGACCACCAACACCATTTACTGAGAACTTACTCACCAGGCATAGTACTATGCACTTACCTTATTTGACTCTCCTAGGTGGATGGAGTAAGCTACTATTATAGTCTAATTTTAACATGGAAGATATTAACTTTCCTAGTTTTATGAAGTAACCTGTGCTTATCACTTTAGTGTTGAGAAAATGGAGACATAGAAAGGTTAATAAATTTGCCCATGGTTTTACAGCTAGTAAGTGGCAGAGCTGAAATTCAAACCCAGGCAGGTGGATTTCAGTGCCCATGCTTTTAGTCAGTGTGTAACAAAGACTCCTCATCCAGGCTGAGGTGGGAGAAGGCTTTGCTGAGCAAGTAACACTTAAACTGAAAGGTAAGTATGAGTTTACCTAAAGAGAGATCAGAAGTTAATACAAAAGAGCCTGGGGGATGGTTCTAGGCAGAGGAGGGAAACTTGAGAGTATAGGGAGAACAAGTAGGATATAATGGGATTCTTTACATCTAGGACCTGATTCTTAAAGTGTGGTCCCTGGACCAGTAGCATCACTGACCCCTAGAATCTTCTTATAAGTACAAATTCTTGTACCAGGTTTACTGAGTAAGAAACTCAGGGCTGGTCGGGGGAAGGGGGAAGGGCAGTGCTAGTTATCTATTTCTGTGTAACAAATTGCTACAAAATTAGCAGCTTAAAACAGAAAATATTTATCATTTTATAGTTCCCGTGGGCCAGGAATCTGGGTACCACTTAGCTAAGTCCTCTCCTCAGGGTTCTACAGGGCTGCAATCAAAGTGTCAGACAGGCTGTGTTCTCTGGAAGTTCAATACGGGAAGAATCACTTACAAGCTTATTCAGGCTACCGGTAGAATTAATTCACTTGTGGTTATAGGACTGCAATCCCTTACTCCTTGCTGGCTGTCATCTGGAGGCTGCCCTGCAGGTCCTTGCTGCATGAGCTTGCTTGACATGGCTACTTACTCCATCCATCCAGCAAAGACTCTCTGAAATAAATCTGCTAGCAAGTCAGAGTCTTATATTAGCTACTGTAATAATAAGAGTGACACCCCATCACCTTTGCTATTTTCTATTGTTTAGAAACAAGACACAGATCCCTTGCACAAGAGAGGGGATTATATCAAGGTGTGCACACCAAGGGGCAGGGATCGTGGAGGCCACCTTAAGAGTCTGTCCACCACAGACCCAGTACCCTGTGTTTGGCAAGTCTTCCAGATGACTGTGATGCATGCTCATGTTTGAGAATCACTAGTCCAAACTATGGAATTGAGAGAGAATTAGAAGGTAGGGTCATAAGAACTGGGAGCTATAATAACTCTATTAGATTATACAGTTTAACATTGAGGTTAAGACCATGGGCTTTGGAGCCATTAAGATCTAGGTTCAAGTCTCTGCCATTTTCTAGATTGTATGACTTTGTGCAAGTTACTTAACCTCGTGCTTTTGCCTCTTTATCTATTAATATATGCCAATCCCAAGGAACCTACTTTTTAGAGTTTAGGGTTGTTGCAAGAGTTAA